>NC_090224.1:13050000-13350000 GCF_024489055.1 Chanodichthys erythropterus
TCCTGGGTCATGTATTTTTAAAGGCTTTCAGATGATGAAATGACAAAGAATCAGAGCAGGGAATGCCCATCGGTGGAATCCCAGGTTGCCGGGAATAGCCCTAGTTGAGTAGGCCTACTGTGCATTTAATAAAATACAATACCCATTATTGAGAGAACTCAAATAGTTCAGAGAAAACAATTCCCTGAGCTAATTTAGTATAGTTAATTGTCTACTACATGAAGTGTGTCTTGCGCCATACATTAAAGAACACAAGTCCCATTTCAGTAGATTAACAAATAGATTTCAAACAGCGCAAACCCTCACATTAAACTTTTCATTTAATATGAAAAAAATGCTGGTCTGAATCATCAATGGACTAACTCATCTCAAATGACTCAAAAAATGTGTTATTAAAGTCACTGCTTTCAATTAAAATATCAAATAGCACTTCCTGTATTATTGTCTACTGGCAGGAAAATAAAGTGCTGCATATTTAATGGAAATCAAGGAAATCAAGTGTAATATTGCTTTCACTCATGCTCAGATTATGAATCAAAACTGTGACTCCAAACTCAAGGAGAGAGACAGATGCATGCATGAAGAAGTAAGGAACTGTGACAGGCCGCTATTACATATTGAAATATTGCTCCATTCATCCACAGGCTTTATAAGCTGGATGTTTTTCTATTCTGCCTGCTCGTACATCACTGTCAGCTGTAGTCTCGATCACAACTCCAATGACTGCTTTTTAAATCTCAACTGAATTGTCCTGCGTTCACACAGGCTATAAGTTGTCTGCTGGGTGGTCATGCTACATGTTCTTATAAATGATCATGCTCTTATGAGAAGGACAGCTCTAATTTTCCACCAGTGTGGAAGTATGTCACAAGACGTGAGTCTTTTATGGTGTGGCCTTGGTAACGGTGCATTTGATGCAACAGAGTAGGATACATAAAATGCTGTGCTATAAGCTCTAGTAAGACAAAAGGAATCAGCCATATTATTTGAGATATTTTTTTGGATTTTTTTTTTTTTTTTAAATATCTAGCTGCCTTCAGCAGACTGCCTTCCATTTTCATCTTACAAAGAAATTGTAATGCCTCTCGCAGTCCAAAACACTTACATCTTATGCGTTCCATATTCAAATGATGAAAAAGTTGCATCACTTAAGCTTTTTTTGTAAGTTGAATACGGAAGGCGGTCTGGCGGAAGCTAGATATTTTACTTTATAATTTGTTAAATATGGATATTTTTTCCTTACACGAACGCATCGCTTCGCTTAAGAAGGCCTTTATTAACCCCCTGGAGCTGTGTGAAGTACGTTTATAATGGATGGATGCACTTTCTTGAGCTTCACTCGTTGGTCCCATTCACAGCCATTTTAAATCTTGGATGCGTCAGGATATTTATTTATATAACTCCAATTGTGTTCATCAGAAAGAATAAAGTCATATACCTAAGATGGCTAGAGGGTGAGTGAAGCTTGGGATAATTTTCATTTTAAAGTTAATTAATCCTTTTAAGTTACATTAGAGTTAGTTAGACAAAGGACACGCAAAAAAATAACTCTTTGAACGAACATAAAAAAATCATGGAAAGGATTTCCACATGATTAAGTTGCTTTATTTCAGCGTTATGCAATTCTGTTATTCCAATTTAATGTACTTACGTTGGATCAACTTAATTTATTAAGGTTGATTCAACTTATTTACTATGGTTGGGCACAGCTTAATTTAATAGTGTCAGCCCAACTAATTTGCAATGTTTTGGACCAACTCATTTACTTAAGTTGATCCAATCTATGCAATTTAAGTTAGCCAAACAAAAGTGCTTAATGCTGAAAGAAAGCCATTTAATCACGCAGAAATCCTTTCCATTATTTATTTACATTAATTCAGAGAACAGCTTTTGAGTGTTAATAAATTAAAACCTTTTTACCATAGTTGGTCATTTCCTTCCCAAAAAATCTAATTCCATCACATCATCTCCTCTACACAATGCTATTAAACAAAACATGATGGCACAAGTGATCATGACTTTCAAAAAATTCTCATGTGATGAATGTATACCCACTGTTGCACACTGCATTACACGTAGTGCTATAGTGAGCATGTGAAAAGTGTATTTTAAACAGGTTTTCTAAAAGTCCACAGCATTAAAAATGCTAGTTGGAATCTTCATGAATGACAGCACTGCAGCTTTTCCAGAAGGAAGCCTTCAATTCAGCATATCGTAAGGTAGCTCTGGAGAAAACTGCATGCTAAATAATTGATTATGTACATAAAGCAATGCAGGAGGAAAGAGGGGCAAAACAGAACCTTAGAAGCCTGTAAATAAATCCACAAACACCTAAGCTTCAGCACAGCGCCCTGGTATCTGTTTTGTTATCTGGTGTAATCCACAAAATGAGCCCACGAGTGACTGTGGCTTTCTAATATAAATCTATTGATAAAACTGTCAGTCTGCCATAATTGTGGCTATTAAGAAATGTATTAACTGTGGCACAGCATCTTCGAGTGAGATCTTGCAGGGGTCTTTGGGGACTATGCAAATACACCACAAACTGCACAGGGAGGAGGAAAAAACTGTTTTGCATTATTCATAAAGGATGCCTTCAGAAATTACAGCAAACTACACTGCAGGTGCACTTTTAACAGTTATTAACAGGAAAGATTAGTGGCTAAGTCATTTATTTGTGATTTGTAGTTATATGGAAGGCATGTAGATACACAAAATACACAAGTCATGAAGAAATGCACTGAAAAAATATAGTATTATGAACAAACTAAACTTAATTTGTAAATATCTCCTAAAAAATTCCGCATTGAATTTTTATAAGACAAAAACTAATTTGCAGTCCATACAATTACATTAATGTTGTGTACTATATCTGAATATGTTCCAAAGACTATTTGAAATTCCATTTCAGTGGCTGGATACTTTTTAAATTGCCCTTACAAGTCCTATTTACATCTTCTGAAATGTGAACTGTCAAGACCAGTCAAAATAATAAAGGTGAATTGTTTTCTTTCTTTTTTTAACATCATCTTGTCAGAGAGAAGAAATTGCCTCAAAATACTGAGACACACACCATTTAAAAGAAGTAGAAGAAATTCCCCTCAGGCACGATGTTAGTTATATATTTTGTGATGATTTCCAATCTAACAAGCAATCTGTAAGTAAGATAACAGATCACAAAATTACCGGTTTGCACTGAATGATATATAGTGGCTTGATTTTTTTCATTACCTAAATAAATTCCCAAAGCCAATGATGATGACAGTCATTACTCACAGGGATTTAAAGGCTTTTAATATTCCAAAGAGCAACTCAAACTACAGCTCCATGTTGCAGCATTAGCCGACAGATGGTTGTGCCAGCATGAGTATAATGGTAAATAAACGTATCAGAGAAGGCCTGAGCTGCTCCTTAACCATCCAGGTGGACATGGATGTGAAAGTGCACGATTACACACATAGGTAACAGACAAGCTTAAATTATAAAGTACAATCAGTGACTGCAGCAAATGGTTGGCATTTATACAGAGCTCTATACATGGCAATGACAAAACCAGGTCCCTCTGTAGCTGCTCTGATCAAAAATTTAACTCAAAGTGCTTCACTTAAAGCTCGATTTCTCCTATCCAAGTTTAATGTGCAGAGACAATTACAAGAGTGCCATTCCCGGGTTGACTTCCAGATAAGTGTAATTTGTCAGATCTATGGAATAAGAGGAAAAATATTGTTGTGCCTTTGGATGTCCGAATCAGAATGCAAAAAAAAAAAAAAAAAAAGGCAGAAGTCTTACAGAATACTATCATTGGAAGCCCTTTGAAGCTAAACGCAGACGTTTATGGTTGCAAAGCATTAAATGGACAGATTGGACTGATGGAACCTGCTATGATTAGCCTACTATTGAAGCATGAATTTGATGTAAACAATAGATCTACATAATATTCACATATGCAGTTCGGAGGCATTTATTAGCCCTACAGTTACAGAATGAAATAATATTTAAACCTATAACATTTCTGTCTCACAGTTCTGACTTTTTTTCTCGCAATTGCCAGTTTATATCACAATTCTGAGGAAAAAAGGCAGAATATCTAGTTTATATCTCGCAATTCTGATTGTTCTTCTCAGAATTTTGAGTTATAAACTCGAAATGACCTTTTTTATTATTTTATTCCGTGGCTTCCATAGACACCTACTGCTGAACTGTCATTTTCTTCCAAAAGGAAGGCTCCGCCCACAAAACACATCATCTCATGTTTTTAACCAAGACTGATCTTAGCACTGGGAAAATGATCAATGAGCTGCATGGACTTTCTGTTGACACTCTTGGTTGCTTGGTTGGGGTCGCAAAGACCCGCCCCCCCTTAGTTACTGTTGCTTTGTCCGACAAGCTGTGGCACTGGCACACTACACGCAGTGAAAAATACATCGCGGAGCAAAGAGGACACTGACAACATGTCGACAGACAAGACTAAGCAGGTTACTTATAATATTAAACAAAGTCCCAGCTTTCTAGTTATTAAAGAAATTCAAACAATAAAAAACCTTTTTGTGGCTCTTTAATGTGTCGTGACCATAGTCGTGACAGATTGCTGTAGCGCCTCAGCTCAAGAGGCTCGTGAAGCGATCATCTCTTCCTACTAGTCCATTTATAACATCAAATAAACATGAATGAACATGAGAATGAATGTTGTTTCAAACGCGGAAAGACGTCAATATACACAATTTTTCAAGTTTAAGTCCACCGAGGTTAATCTTCTAACTACTGACTGCTTTGTCAGACAAAATGGCGGATATGGCATTCTGATTGGTTAGATTGCTTGTCAATCAAACTCCCGGCAAAGGGTCAATTGGATATCAATTATATCCTTATATCCTATCAGTTATATCCTTTTGTGTTCCATATAGAAGCAAGAAAGTCCCACAAAAAGAAGATGAACATGACGGTGAGTAAATGAAAGGGTTAGTTCAACCAAAAAAATGAAAATTCTGTCATTACTCACCCTCAAGTTGCTCCAAACCTGTATGAATTTCTTTCACAAAAGAATATATTTTGAAGAATGTTGGAAACCAAATCGATTTTCAAGTTGATGGACCCAATTGACTTTCATAGTATTTTTTTTTTTTTTTTTCATACTATGGAAGGCAATTTGGTTCATCAACAGTTTGGTTAACCATATTCTTCAAAATATATTCTTTAGTGTTCAGCAGAAGAAAGAAATTCATACAGGTTTGGAACAACTTGAGGATGAGTAAATGATGACAGAATTTTCATTTTTGGGTGAACTATCCCTTTAAGGGCTCAGCTGGTGAGGAACTATGGTTCTCATAGCTGTCCTTCCACACATTTCCACAGAAAGCAGTATCTATAATAAAACGCTGAAATTGGATCTAGAAAGTATCAATTTAGAGAATGTAACTGGATTATTAAGTGAATGTTTATCAGTAAACCCAATGACTGCAGCTTTCTAGCAGACATACAATCCTACACTTGCCCCAGCACTGAAATAGATCAAAGAGAATCCAGAAAGTGTTGATTTCCTCTGTGTATGTCCTTATTTACCAGAACAGCAATGATGAGTCAGACTGGAATACCCTGCAGCTCTGTTTCATCAAAACTAAATTAACATTTGCTGAAAAAAAATGCGAGTGAGGTTAAAGAAAAACAGGCAACTTTTCATTGCGTAAGGTGGTCCTTTTCAGCTCTTCATGTTACTAAAACCATCTTTTCAGTTCTAATAAATCACATTTGTTCTTCATAAGGTGGCCTGATAAGGTTTTTGAATCTATAAAGAGAATATCTGTCTCACCATTAGCTATATTCTCAACAATATTGGCAATTTCTTCAGTTTTTTCTCAGCGATGCTTTACGAAAGACGCAGAATGCCTGAATGGCTGCACGGCGTCCGTTTTTATCTCTCGGGCATGTCATACATAATGAAGTATAGTAAGAGTGTGTGAAATAGGATTTCTGACACTCTGAGGAAGAATCGGTGCTGAGCAGACGTCCACAGAGCATGTCAGCTGGGGATTAGCAACTCAACAGTGGAAATGAGAACAAATTCCTCCATCTTTTCTGCTTAATTCCTACCTACAACCATATATCATGGTGTCCTGACAGCATGAGAGGACAAAAGACAACTAAACACTAATGGAATATAAAATCCCTGGGATGATGGAATGCAGAAATAGTAATAAAATGACAAACCTAAAGTATTAGCACACAAGATTCCATATTCACCTAATGTTACAGTAGTCAGATAAACTGGATCCTAGTCCCATCTGCTGTTTAACCACAATAGCTGATACCTTACCCCATCTACTGCCTGGTTAGTTCATCCAAAAATTTTAATTCTGTCATTAATTACTCACCCTCATGTTGTTCCAAACCGTAAGACTTCTGTGAATCTTCGGAACACAAATTAGGATGTTTTTGATGAAAACTGAGAGCTTTATGTCGCTCCATCCATAGACAGCTATGCGACTACCACTTTAACGCTACAAAAAGTTCATAAAGAGATTGTAAAACTAACCCATATAAATTGAGTAGTCCAAATTTTCTGAAGAGACTCGATTGCTTTATATGATGAACAGATTGAATTTAGGCTTTTATTCACATATAAACATTCATCAGCGAACATGAACATAAAAGCTCAAAAGAACCTGCTTCACACGTGAGAACAAACCTTTTCCAGAAGCTCAAACATGCTGCGTAACACACAAGAATGAACCTCATTGGTTCTCACACGCGTCAAGCAAACATCCTTGAGCTTCTGTTTACCACAACTACGGAGCCCCGCACATGACATGCAGGAAAAAAAAATAGTAGGCTAAATCATGTCCACGCTTTACTAAGTCGTTCCCTCGATTTATAAATTGCTCTCAGATTTCATCAAAAAGATCTTAATTTGTGTTCCCAAACCCAAATCTCATGGGTTTGGAACAACATGAGAGTGAATAATGACAGAATTTTCATTTTTGGGCAGGTGAACTAATCCTTTAACATTTGGGCAAGTCCACGGATCTACGACAGGCCACATCATTCAGCATGGAAAGCGCACTGTGCATTCTCTCTCAAAAGCCATTACCAGAAGAGAGGAGAGCAGGTGCATGGGCCAATATGCGAGGAGACCCCACATCAAGGCGGAGGCTCTGTAATTCACTTTTTCCATTTCCATGAACTTATGTGATTATGATAAATATGGTATTTTTCCTGCAAGGGGGCATTTGAAATGAAGCTTTTACAAAACAAAAATGGAGTAGGGCAATGGAAGGTGGACCCAAAGACAGGCACCCACTGCCTTTCTCTTGATTTTCTCATTTGCTTTTGTCACTGCCGTCACACGTCCACAGGCTATTTTTTTATACCTGGATAGAAAACAGGAGTGTTTTTAGATTAGCCTCGATTTCATTGCATTAGTGGGGTGTTTTGATTAAGACACCTAACCTGAGGGTGCTGCTGTCCGATAATGAGGTGAAGGGGAGACAAGTGAACTGGCTAGAACAATGCTAGTAACTAGACTAGAGATACAAGAAGCCTTTCTTGACATTCTGCTCATTGTTTTCCAAGAGCCATGTGCCAAATGTCTCTTTTTGGAGCTCGAAGATGAGGAGGATTTGAATAATGAAAGCGCAGTCATGACTACTAAAGAGAGCTTGTTATTTTCTCGCTTCTTTGCTGGCGGTTGCTATTTGATGAAACAAGTACTCTTCATATAAACTATAGTTGAACTTCAAATGCACTTCTCTTTGAAAATATACTTCAAAAGAACAATCTTTGACAACTTCTGATTTCAACCTTTGTAGTTAATAGAATAAACAAAAACAACTATAGAACAATTCATATACAATGATGAGCCAAAACAGTGTGACTAGTCATAGGTGAAGTGAATATCGGGGGACCACATATTAAGGTTTGGGTAGCTTAGATGGTAAGCAAACAATCAGTTATCATAATTAATGTGTTGGATGCAGGAGAAATGGACAGGAATAAAGATCTGAGTGACTTTGAAAAGGGCTAAATTCTTATGGCAAGGCTACTGGGACAGAGTATCTTTAAATGGCAAGGCTTTTGGGTTGCTTCCGGTCAGCAGTGGTGAGAATTTACCAACAGTGGTCCAAGGAGGGACAAACCACAAACCAGCAACAGGTTGTTGGGTGCCCAAAGCTCATTGATGCACAAAGGCAACGAAGGCTATCCTGTCTGGTCCAAGCCAACAGACGGTTGATGTTTATGGGAGGAATGAGTCACAACACACAGTGCATCACATTCGTATGACGATTCATAACCACAGACCAATCAAAGTGCCTATGATGACCCATGTTCACCATCGAAAGCCCCTATGTGAGTGTCGAAACTGGACCTTGAAGCATTGGAAAAAGGTTGCCTGGTCTGAAGAGTCCCGTTTTCTTTTACATCAAGTGGACAGCTGTGTACATGTGCATCATTTACCTGAGGGAAGTGATGGCAGCACGATGCACTGTGGGATGACATCAAGCCAATGGAGAGAATGTGATGCTCTGGGCAATGCTCTGCTGGGAAACCCTGGGTCCAGAAACAGTGACTATTTCAACATTTATGGATAGGTCTTATTTACTTCCTTTGTGTTGTGCCTCACTGTAATCCAGATTTTTGCTTTTTTAAACTGCTTTTTGCCCTAGAACCAGTTTTTACAAGATGTAATATAAGTCTAAGGTGTCCCCTGAATGTGTCTTTGAAGTTTCAGCTCAAAATAACCCACAGATTTATTTTAATTCATTTTTTTAACTGCCTATTTTGGGGCATCATTAACTATGCACTGATTCAGGCTGCGGCCCCTTTAAATCGCGCGCTCCCTGCCCCCCGAACTCTCGACTATAATGCAGCGCATTTACAAAGTTCACGCAGCTAATATAACCCTCAAATGGATCTTTACAAGATGTTCATCATGCGTACTGCATGCATGCGTCAGATCATGTGAGTATAGTATTTATTTGGATGTTTACATTTGATTCTGAATGAGTTTGAAGCTGTGCTTCATGGCTAAAGCTAACATTAAACACTGTTGGAGAGATTTATAAAGAATGAAGTTGTGTTTATGCATTATACAGACTGCAAGTGTTTAAAAATGAAAATAACGACGACTCTCTTGTCTCCGTCAATACAGTAAGAAACGATCGTAACTTTAACCACATTTAACAGTACATTAGCAACATGCTAATGAAACATTTATAAAGACAATTTACAAATATCACTAAAAATATCATGTAATCATGGATCATGTCAGTTATTATTGCTCCATCTGCCATTTTTTGCTATTGTTCTTGCTTGCTTACCTAGTCTGATGATTCAGCTGTGCACAGCTACAGACGTTAATACTGGCTGCCCTTGTCTAATGCCTTGAACATGGGCTGGCATATGCAAATATTGGGGTCATACATATTAATGATACCGACTGTTATGTAACAGTCGGTGTTATGTTGAGATTCGCCTGTTCTTCGAAGGTCTTTTAAACAAATGAGATTTACACAAGAAGGAGGAAACAATGGAGTTTGAGACTCACTGTATGTCTTTTCCATGTACTGAACTCTTGTTATTCAACTATGCCAAGGTAAATTCAATTTTTGATTCTAGGGCACCTTTAATGAAAAAGCTTTTACAAAATCAAAATATGTGTTGCAGTGATGATAAACAAGGAACGGAAATTGAATGTATATCTGATTTGTTTCTGTCGGCTTCATGCGGATACAGTTTAAATATGCAACTTTGCTGGATAACAAATGCATAAAAGCGAACAAATGGATATAAACGAATGCAAATAGATGACATTAAACAGTTGGGCAGATTTGCGTGTGTTTTAGTCACCGTTGTTTTAGGTACTACTAATCTTACCTCCACAGCAAACATAAGCTGTTCTCCACTAATGCAGCATCTAGTCAACAAACTAAGTGTACTGTGTAACATGCCGCTTTGTTGACTACATTTTAAATCCGTTTTAAAGTGTCCCAATCTGTGCAGCGCGCAGCCTCACGTGGCAAAACAAACTCTATGAGGCATCAGTGAGTTTTTATTTCGCCTCTAGAGGCCGCTCTCTTGCTGTTTAATGACAGCACACTCTTTTCCAGCAACGGACGCTACCTGGAAAAATATATAATCAACTTACAGTCTGTGTTCTTCCGACTTTATTTTGTAGTAAGTAACGAAAATGCTTTGGGGAAATGTATCGGAGTAAAAGTATACATTTTATTTAGGAAATGTAGTTTAGCAAAAATAAAAGTTGACGTTAATATAAAAACTCAAGTAACGTAACGTTACAGATTCTCTCAAAAATACTCAAGTAGCCTACTGTAACAAAGTATTATTACTTTGTTACATTACACCACTAGTTGCAGCAGCTCAGTATAGAGTATTACATGTAGTAGAAGTGCAGCAGAAAAGGCTTTCACGGTCTAGAAGAGATAAACTGATGTTTGGGAAGGAAAGTAGGTCCTCGGGACATTTTCATTAAGCCTCCTCTCAGCTCAAGCCAGCCCAGACACGGGTGGGTACCCCTTCCATGTCCTCACACATCCAGTTGGGCTTATGGACACAGTTAATGTGACGCCTTCAGGGAGTTCTGGAAGTGCAGTGAGTAAAAGATGAAGGTGGAAGCATAACGTCCTGATGCGTCCTGACGACAGCGTGGCTCTCTCGAGGTAGCGCCAGAGTTGTAGTGGTGATTCAAAATGTGCTAATAGCCTGACGGAGGCCCAGAGAGAAGTCGAATCTTGTTACACCCACACTCACACTGTGCTCATTATCACCCATAACACTAGAGGAGCAGCGACAAAACGAGGGAGGTTACACATGCATCTAATAAGCAGATTTGTAAATGTCCATTTTATAAACATGTGTAAGAAGACATGCAATCTGTGAGTTGTTCTTTATGCACGAATGCAATACACCTTGAAATGCAATGTAAAAGCTTTGGATAAAACCAACTGCCAAATGTATTTAAAAAGCTCAAAATATGCACAGCTCTATGTTTAATATGTTATTATTCCACTTACTCATGCAAAAAGCACTTACATATTACAAGAGAGTGACTTAGCTAAAACATTTCTATAATTTACAGAACTCATTACAAGATAATCCAAAATCCTTGCATTTCCTTTTCTTTTCTTTTTTAAAACTCTCAGTAGGGTGTTAAAGTCATGATAAAACAAGAGTAGTGACAGATCTTTTCTTCCGGGTTGACTACATGAGTCTATAAGTCCATTAAGTCCATTGTTTCTCTGTAATGATATTTTAATTAAAGATTACGAGGTCATTTTTTAAAAAGTAAAAAATAATATAAGTTAAGATATATTTACTTACTATAAAACTTTGTTTGCAATATAATCAATAACATGCATTTAGAAAATATATTGGTTGAAATAGGTTTTTAATGGGTATTAGAAGAAAAGATAAAGGAAAAGGTCAAAACAAAAATTGAAAAAAAAATGCAGAAATAAGATTCTAAGTGAAATAATACAATGAAATAATTTGATAATTGCATATTATTGATTGGATCAGGAGAGCAAAATCAAAGGTTTTTTCCACATTAAAAGAACCAATTAACAAAAAAGTTACTCAAGTGGCATATATTATTATGTGCGGTGTAACCTCATTGTATATATAACCTTCATTGAATGTGGTCGGAATCCATCCCAGACCATCTCCAAATGTTTTCAATGATCCAAACATTATCACAATGTACCTTTAGTGAATATACATGCAAATTTTATCATGGCAAAGTGCAATCCAATTGTGATTGGCTCACCAAAAACACTAATATAGGCCCACTCAATCCACCTGCTTCTCAAGCAATTACTGCTTCTGTATAGTATTGATTATCAGTGCATTTCCATCAAGATGAACTTGCAGCATGCATAAGGACACTAGTTAATAGTCTAGAGCAGCTGTATTCAAAATCAAAAGGCAGACAGCTGGCTTCACTAACCACTTAAATTAAATAGCACAGGCCATGAGTGAATGCAGGGGAAATGGAGCAAAATAACAAAAGACACGAATAGTGGAGCAACAGAGGAGAGGAGGCATGAGTTCTGCAAGCATTGTGGGCTGAAGATAAAGTGCTGATCCAGCACACAGTGTCCTACACAGATTGGCTCATGCGATGGACAAATTAGAGCAGTGCCCAGACACATGGTGCAGCTCCAGCGGGGTTTGACTTTGCAAGGCCTGTGGTGCATTTGATTTGAGCACTCACTTAAAGAAATTGGAATAAAGATTCTGATCTTCTGAAAGGCCTATTCTTTCACATGTGGTATACTTGGAACACAAAAGAAGATTTAGCAGAATGTACAAGATGCTTTGTGACCATGCTATGAATGGAAACAGCCATGGTCACCATTCACAATCTGCAAGTTGACTGTTCCAAAAGAAGAAAGTCAAAAGGGTTTAGAACAATATGAAGGAAAGTTAATGATGAAAGAAGTGTTTTGGTCTAAATATTCCTTTTGAAATTTAGGAGTATAAATGTCTTTTGTTTTTATTTTAGCGCATTATCAAAATAAAAATCAAGTAGTGTCTGCTTTCAGTGCCCATATTTATCTGATTTATGTTTTATTAAATGCTTAACTTTGATGCATCAAATCAAAAATGCATTAAACAATTAAAGAATCATGCATAAAACAATATGTTCCAATCATAGAGTAAAATAAAATGGTGATTTTAATATTTTAGTGGAAAATAATAAAAAAGAAAAAAAAAAAACTGATTAAGACAATGATTTTGCATTGTATCCTGCTTTCAGAAAACTGCATTTTGCCAGTGAGATAACATTCTGAGACTCAAACAGAAAATGAACAGTGTCATCTAGTGGTTGCTTCAATAAGGACAACTTTCACTGTGATCTCATAGAAATGTACCAATCTCTATTGATCAAATCAATAATCACAACCAAAAGAAAATAACAACAGCTGTCAGGTTGACATTTTCCTTTGTAGTCTGTTTAAACATCCCTGAACACACAGTAAAATCCTTTAAAGTTTGCACTGTGTGTGTAAATTAAATTTATGACTTCTGGTGACCCATGCTAATGACAAATTCCCATTTAAATTAGATTTAAAATTTGTGAAAGCTTTCTTTAATATTTGATGAACACAGCACACTACAATCATCCACCCTTAGCATTGTATTTACTTGCCTGCATTTAACCAGAGAGCCTATCAGTACAGAATAGCCTTGTTTAGACAGCGCTGGTAGTTGATCAGTAGGCACTCTACTTAATACTGTCAGTGTACAGCAGTAGCACTGTCAGAAACAAATCCTTACAGAGTGCTGTGTTGGGTGTTTCACTGATGGCAAAGGATCAATGAGTGATCATGGGTAAATCAATATGCTCTGGGGCCCTGCAAAAAAAAAAAGTGAACTCTACGCCTGTGGTTTGGAACAGAAATCACCTCATTTCAATAATCAGCCATTCAGAAAATCTCTAAAGTAGTCTTTAAAGATGAATAAAAAGATGAATATATAAAGAAATGCATGTACTGGTGGCAATAAGTGCTATGCTATAAGTGATGTAAGATCTCTGAGCTCTGTGCACTTTTGCGCCAAGGATTTGTCTTCCCCTTTTGACATAAATGCGATCAAAAGGTGATCTGTACAGCTTAGAAATTCTCATGGGAGCTTGTCACCAGCTTTAAAGATTGTCACAATGTTACTAGGTGGAAAGCCATTCTCGAAATGTCAGGAGGCTCTAACATGTCAGATGAAAATAAAAGCATTTCTTCACATAATATCACAAAGTCATTTTGAACATGAATGAGCAAAAGGAGCAAAACATGAGTGTAATGGGCCTCACCAATGGCATTCTTGATTTACCTTTAGAGACAAAATGGTAAACAAATACCTGACTGGAGAAATGAACATGTTATTGAGTTCAAATGGCTTAAATGGGTCATGAATTGAGAAATCAACTTTTCCTGGAGGCCTACAAGTGGACTTGTTGCCTTTAACCACTTGGCATCATGTCACCCAATACATTGCATACTGGCTTGTTCATGTTCACGCTAAATTGGATTACCACAAATGAGATTTGATCATGATCAAAAATAAGTTAAGACTGTGAGGATCATATATTCAATTGTGATTTCTCTGAACAAAGCACATAGTGATCTTCTTTCTGGGATGCAAATTTTCTGCAAAACAAAACTAAACAGACACCACAATCTCAACCGTTTTCCACTTGCTTAGTTCAGGGGCCGGTTGCATAAACTGCTAAGTCTAGTCTTACAAGTTAGTCATCAAATTTATTTTCTTTAAGACTGTTCATAATTTTTTTAAATCAGTTACATAAAAACTTAGATTGGTCTAATTTAATACCGAAAAGTAAGACTGATTACCCCAAACTAATTGTTAGTTGGTCATACTACTCTTCTACAGTTTTTCTCCATTGGTTTGGCTCGGCTCATTTCTTGAAACAGAAATTACATTCTCAAAACTCTGTTTTTGGCAAAACAGTCTTACAGTTCAGCACAACACTATAGCTCACTTGCAAAAGCTCATATCTCTCCCAAAACTGTTCACTCATGCTTCAAAACTAAATTCCTTTCCCATATAAAGAGTCAGCGTCACAATTGCTTTGGCTCATTTCTTGAAACAGACCGGACATTCTCAACACTCTTGGTGCTTTTCCCTTAAATAATGTGGATGGTTCGACACAACACTATGGTTCACCTGCAAAAGCTCATACCTCTCCCAAAACAGTTCACTCATGTGTCAAAACTAAATTTCCTTCTCATTTAAACAGTCAATGCCCCCAAAATGCTTTGTCCCTTTGGTATTGTGTAAGCACTGCAAGTCAAAATGTTTAGATGTTTTGTCACTATGGCAGAGGACCATTGAAATATCCCTCATACCTTTCAGTCTTAGTCCAGTCCTTCATTGACAATGGTTACTGTACTGTTTTTGTCTAGCTAGCAGAATACAACTGTGTATAAAACTGAGGAAAAAAAAAAGAAATAAGATTTTAGGGTAAGAGTAGCCTCCAAGGTTTGACATCACACATTGCACTCGTCTCATACTGCCAAGGAAATTGTAACCATTATCATTCACACACATAAAGTAACTTCCATACATCAGAGTAAAAAGAAAATGTATACAGCATAATATACTATAATTTATACACACAAACAAAAAATAATGAAAATTATATGCAGCCTACAGTGCTGTAAATAAAGCTGGAGTTTCACAACTAACAGTTCTTCACTGGTCGCTCGTTTCCATCCAATGCCATTATTCTCTACAATACACTCAAAAAAATAACTTGTTGGTCTAACTTACAGTAAGACACAGTCTTAACATAATGGCTATGTTTATGCAACTGGCCCCTGGAACTAAACTCTGTAAGTATAGAAACGGCGCCCTCTGGTGACTGGGATGAGAATATATAAGTATATGGACCAATGAACAACTGAATTGTGCTGATATGTCTGTCATTAAAATCTGTGAAATGTAAAACAACAACAACAAAAATTAGATCTCGAAATAGGCCCGAAAATATTGGTATTTCAGCTAAAGCACAAACAGCCAAACAACACTTTAAAAAAAAAAAAATGATCTTAAGCAAATGGGTCAGGCAGAGAAATCAATTATGAAGTAATGATTTATGAAAAGTTGATTGCTTTGTCATAAGAGAGGGGACTTTTTTTTTTTTTTGAAGATTATTAGTAGCCTACCGTTTTAATATAAATAACATGAAAAAATGTATGTACCGTTTAGTAGAAAGGTGGAGTTTGGTTAATGTTCATGTTTGGTGAATAAATCTGTGTAAATGAAAAAAGTGTGTCCTTTCATTTTGGGAAACGTTTACTTTTACTCTACGATATTCCAAAGCATAATACGCTCTTACCTTTTAGTTGACAACATTTCAGAAAAACATGCTGTTCCTGAGCCTGGAATAGTGAAAAAGACCTGATAAAGATGTCCGATTTGTGTGAATGAATCATTCTTTTGAGCTGATTCTTTTTAATGAACAATTTGGTTCATTTAATTATTTATTTAAATTCAGCTGATCCAGTTGCACTGATTTAAAGGATTAGTTCACTTTCAAATGTTTCATATGTTTCTGACAAAGACAATCAGAGAAATATTAATAAATATTCTGATGCATCCAAGCTTTATAATGGCAGTGTGCATTACCAAACGAGTATGAGCTGAAGAAAGTGTCTCCATCCACATCCATCCATCTTAAACATATTCCACAAAGCTCCGGAGGGATAATAAAGGCCTTCTGAAGCGAAGCGATGCGTTTGTGTAAAAAAATTTAACAAGTTATGAAGTCAAATATGTAGCTTCCGCCAGACCACCTTCCATATTCGAATTAAGTTGAATAGGGAAGGCGTAGGATGTACAGCGTAACCTTTTTGAAGAATACGGAAGGCAGTCTGAAGTTATTACTACATAACTTGTTAAATACAGATTTTTTTTAACACAAATGCATCACTTCGCATCAGAAGGCCTTTATTAACCCTCTGGAGCTGTGTGGAATATGTTTATGATGAATGGATGTGGATGGAGACATTTTCTTCAGCTCATACTCGTTTGGTAATGCACACTACAATTATAAAGCTTGGATCTCATAAAGCTCATACTCATTTGGTAACACATAGGCCTACTGCTATTATAAAGCTCGGATGCGTCAGGATATTTATTAATATAGGTACAATTGTGTTCATCAGAAACAAGAAAGTCATATTCACCTAGGATGGCTTGAGGGTGAGTAAAGCTTGGAATAATTTTCATTTGAATGCTGAATGACAGAAACCGCTTTTGACATCTCCAGGGCTTTTTGTTAAAACTACAGATCATACTTCTGCATTTTTGTGTCCCTGTCTCCAGACAGTTGGATCGAGCAGTATGTCCATGTTGCCTGTAAGTGCCAAATTCCACAATGTGCTACTGCATGGTTCAAGTGGCTGCCATAAACTCTAGAAATGCCATAGAAAATTTCAAACAACTACTAAGAGTTGATATGTAAGACCTCTGTCTGTGCACTTGGACTCAAAATAATACTTTTCTCTTGAGAAGACAGAAACACCTTACAAAAGGTCCATACATTAATTCTCCCTAGAGTGATGCAGCAGGTCTGAAATGACTCGCAGGCAAGTGCTCTAGAACACAGCGAGGCCTGCTTGCACCAGATAAGGTAATACCTGTAAAGTGTTGTGCAAGGTTCAGGATGCCAAATTGCTCCAGGTGGTCCCAGACCCCCAAAGAGGGATCTGTACACGGCTGTAGTAAATGGACACACATTTCATGGGTAAATCAATATGCTCGGGGGCCCTGCAACCTGCAATCACCTCATTTCAATAAACAGCCAATCAGAAAATCTCTAAATTAGTCTTTAAAGATGCATAAACTGCAAATACAAATTAATGCCACTGTTGAATGCTTAAAAAAAGAAACTTCAGATAACGTAATACCAGAAAAGTGTTCTGCAGGTTCAGGATGCCAAATTGCTCCTGATCGTTCCGGACCCACAAAGAGGGATCTGCACTCGGCTGTAGTAAATTGACACACACTATTCAACCTGTCTCACACTCTCATTCATCACTTTTATCGTCCTTAATGATAAGAGGAAAATGCAAAAAAAAAAGGCACACACTAAAAGGTTTTTAGTTGAGAGCTAAATGGCTAAACATCTTCCGTAATGGCCCACAAATTTGTGGTATAAATAAATATGAATGACACTGTGGGCTGGTATAACCCTGTGGGTAGATTTGATGGAAATTTTATAGCATTATAAAATTGAAACAATATCATCTATCTCTACTGCATAACTGTGATACAGGTTAAGGTATATTATTAAAGTATGCTGCTGTGTGAGGTCAGAGACAGACTTGCAACACATCAATGACAACATACAGGCTGTGCAGTGTTGATAGCTCATGGGTATTATTCATCTGCCTGTATGAACCGTATGGACAATGTATATGCAACAAAACTATCATAGATAAAAACATTATTACAAAAATACACCCACTGTAAAATATGGTTGAAAACAAAACTTTTGCTTATAATGACAATAAAACTTTCGCTTATAATATATCATACAGAGTATGAAGGATCCATATACTCAATTCTGATTATCATAAAACAAGAGCGTGAAAGACATTCTGTTTATCTTTTATTACCTATTAGAAACTACATGCCAACACAACTACTGCTCCCTATTCTATTCTGTGATTAAATTTTGGTCAAGTGAAAAGACTTTAATTTGCCTTTGTCAGGAAATTAAGGAAAATCTAGTTGATGGACCCCTAACTAATACGTCAAATTATGGAAGAGGATTAGGGCCATGCAATAATAAAAAAATAAAACCATCTCGAGATTAAAGTTGTTAAATTTAGAGAAAAAACTTGTTAAATTTCGAGAAAAAAGTCTAAATAAAATGTTGAGAATAAACTCATTAAATTACGAGAAAAAACTCATTAAATTTCGAGAAAAAAGTAGAGATAAAATGTTGAGAATAAACTCGTTAAATTTCAAAAAAAAAACTCATTAAATTTCGAGAAAAAAGTTGAGATAAAATGTTGAGAATAAACTCGTTAAATTACCAGAAAAAACTCGTTAAATTTCGAGATAAAAGTCGAGATAAAATGTTGAGAATAAAGTCATTAAATTACGAGAAAAAAGTAATTAAATTACGAGAACAAATTCGTTAAATTATGAGAAAATGTCGTTAAATTTCGAGAAAAAAGTCGAGATAAAATGTTGAGAATAAACACATTAATTATGACTTTTCTTAACATTTTATCTTGACATTTTTCTCGAAATTTAACAATTTTTTTCTCATAATTTAACGAATTTGTTCTTGTAATTTAACGACTTTTTTCTCGTAATTTAATGACTTTATTCTCAACATTTTATCTCAACTTTTTTCTCGAAATTTAATGACTTTTTTCTCATAATTTAATGACTTTATTCTCAACATTTTATCTCAACTTTTTTCTCGAAATTTAATGACATTTTTCATGCAATTTAATGAGTTATTCTCAACATTTTATTTTGACTATTTAATTTTTTATTATTGCTTGGCCCTAAACCTCTTCCGTATCAAATAATGCTTCAGTCCTTTCCAATTTGAAACTCGCGCTAAACCATAACTAAATATTGTAAGATCTACTCAATGGAAAGCCGTGAGGTGGTGTTAAAGGAAAGAAAATGCATTTTATGTTTCTACACTTCGATAGTGTCTAACTAAAGAGAAAACACTCACAATAACAACACATAAGAACAATAAATATATGTAAGCATGGTTTCAACACCTTCCAAATTAGGTGTCCTGCAACACGGTCCTGTCCTAGATGTTCAGTGCTGGCCTCCAACTGCTCAGACTCTGGACTTCAAGAATGTCCTCCTCTCGCAGACGACTTTTACGTTTCTCTGCATATGTTGGACTGTAAATATATACAGCACATACATCTTAAGAAATTCAATACATATTTTTTTTTCAGCAATGAAACTGTATTTTGCATTATTTTATTAAACATATTAAATTTTCTTTTACAAAATTTCAACTATTTAGCTGCTTTTCCATCTTTATTAGTGACAAATTAAATAAATAAGAGTATTTGTTTTACCTACCTGATGTTTTTTGATTTAAATGTGGCAAAAGATCCAGACCTGGAGTAATATATGAATAAATATGTAAGAAAGATTCGTTCATTTAACTGGTGTTTCCCTTTTTATGAGGTTATGATCTATGTCTGTGCTATTATATTAACATTTTGTCTCTTTGCTCTTGTCTTCCAGAGGTTTCTTGTTAATTAGTATTTATAGCTCTTGTCTTTGGACATGTTCCAATTGACCTTTAGTGTGCTGTATGGTATATGAGCACAAGTGAGTGTCCAAATTGTAGGGTGTGTGTGTGTGCATTCAGTTTTAGTGGGGAGCTTTGAGATGTTGTACTTTGATATCCTTTCACAGGAAGTGGAAAGGGTTTTTATGTTCATTATTTTGCATGAAAACATGGCAACAGACCCATCATTTTGGTCTATCTTTCTGCATCTACAGTAAACATGTTGGTCCTTACCCATAAGTGGTCCTGCGTAGTGTTGATTCATATTTGTGAAACCCAGGGCTGTACTCAGGAACTAGAAATGGCCTGACCTTTTTTAATGGGTAGATGCTGCATTTGCCTGTGAAAAAATAAGGTTTATTAAAGTTTCAAATGTCTCTCAGGCTACAAAAGTTTAAAATTTTGTATAAAACAAATGACCCAAGATCTAAATCAACATGGGGTGCACTGATCTACACATTACTATACAACTTCTCTTTATATAAATGGTTGGGAACAGTAGCAGTGAGTAGCATTATTAGCATTGATAATGTTGCTCTTACCCTGCTTTTTCCTCCCTATGGATGATTCCAGGGAATTTTCTGAAATGCATCTCATGCTTCTCATATGATTAACGCCATCCGTAAAACATCTTTTTCCAGTGTGATAGGTCTTGGGCTGTCCAAAGTTTGGATAAAAGCTCCACTCGGATTCAGACATCATATTTGCCTCTAAATGGACATGCCGATAAATATAAAGATTCTGAAAAATGATCTCAGAATCTAACGACAAATTCCAAAGAAAGATGTGAAGGTGTTTTAGATGATACAGTTACAGATTACTCTAATAAAAACATATGAAAGTTTCCATGTAAAACTGACACCACTAGAGGTCCTTTTATTAACTTGAACAGATTTCTGCTGATCAAAGCCTAACTCACGTGGAAAGGATCTCATCAGTTTCCTTTCATGGGGAAACTTTATGTCTTTGATGTGTGGAAATGGGGCATCACTGTATCGAGGTTCAGGAATCCAGCGCAAATGGGATTTCCAGTCAAGATCACATCTAAAACCATAGGCATTGGCATTATATTAATGTAGAGTAAAAGCCCTAAGTAAAGGATACATACAGTATAGACATTCTGTTGGACTTGAACATCTGAAATACTGACAATGGCCAAAGACAGACCACAAGTGTACCACAATTAGCTGTAATGTTGTAACCCCAGAGCTTTTTTAAATCTAGAACCAAGAGTCTCTCATGTGTCCCAGTCAGAAATTGAATTCAGTTTACAATCCAGCTTATGCAATAAAACTATGACACTTTGCGCCCACTGCTTCAAATACTAGGGGTAAAATTGAAAAGCTGTCATTCACAAGTAACTTCAGCTGTTGTTTAATCAATTTTTAATACTTTATGGGGAAGAAATTGATGTATGAAATACTAACTCAGTAAGAACAGGCTCGATGTGTCTAATATGAGGCTTGAAGTCCTGCTCTTTTCCAAAACTCCAGAATGAGTCACCGACGTCAGTGTGTTTCTTCATATCAGTGTATGACCATGATGACATTTCACTGTAAATGACAAGAGGAAAAACAAAAATCATAAAGGGGATGATCTGTTATGCAGTTCTTTTTGAACTTATATTGCTTTTTTATATTGTAATTAACAAGTGTTTCTATAAAACTGTACACAAAATTTTCAGAAATAGTGCCTGATCGAGCTACAGTATAGGCTAATTAATTACTTACACAAATTTACAAAAAGAAAAGAAAAATATATTGCTCGTTGTCATGTGATTTCAACATATCTGCCACAATGGCAACCTGCAAATCAACTGGATGCAGAGTCTTCATCTCGTGTGAGTTTACATTATTTTAAAAATTGTCACTTCTTGAGGGCTAAAACTTTTTTAATGAGGAAAAATTACCTAATGAAGCGTTAATGCAGTCAGTTAAGTGTTACTTTATGTGATTGTGAGCATATATTGCAATGAGAGTCATTTTAAAAATACTTTCTCTCGATTGAGCCCATCTCAAAGCGACAAATAGGCTATAGGCTACAAACGTTAAATATTTTTTTAGTAAATAAACAGACCAATGGCCCAATTTTCTTCTGGATACCTTACCTCCTGTCCATTATATATGCAAATGTTCCGTTCATATGGAGTAATAATCTTTGTACCACGAATTGAAAGCGATTAAACATAATCCGTTGCCCGGAGAACATAAACAAAACTGCCAATACCAGTTTACCGGGTTTGTATATGCACGTAAATCGATCGGTTCACTTATTCACTTACTTACTGATAGGCTATACATGCATTATTTATTCATATGGTAATTCTTTCGATCGATTTGTTGATGTGTTACATTAGGAAATAGGCTATAAAACCAGAATTTGAATTTGTCTGACTTTGTCGTGTCGAAACACAAGATGGCGCAAGAAAATAATTTATCCTTACAAGGATTTTACTTAGGCTACTTGTGGTAGTTAATACTATATAAAGCATGTTAAAATGACAATATATATATATATATATATATATATATATATATATATATATATATATATATATATATATATATATATATAATAAAATATACATGCTAAATGTATAATATATATATTATTTTTTAAACGGAAGTAGGAAATGACTAATGGACCTACTGGAACAAAATTCGGTGGGAAAAGTTTATGTATCAAGCATAATTACTTAAATTATATATAGGCTATATATAAAAAAAAAATCCTGAATGAGTGGTGTTTCTGAACTCAATGCGGTTGAAATATGGAAAGTGGACTGTCAGGATGAGGACTGACTTTGATATTAACTCATTTTATAAATATCTGAAGGTGTTATTTATAGCTGTGAAACCTTATAAAAGAGGAATATTTTTAAAATGAACCTTCCTTTTGTCAGGACATACCAAGTTGTGATTCTTTAAAAGATACACTATTTAGCCTAGCCTATATTTCTGTTTATATTGTAATTTATATGAAATATCTCACTTGTAAATGAGATATCTATCTCAATGTGATTTTCTTCCCTGGTTAAATAAAGGTAGCCTATATATATATCCTACGTGAGTTATGATGTATAGACAGCTAGTTTTAGGCGTAGTACTAGTGAGTGATATCTGTGATCTGTTAAAAGTGTAAATATCGCTGTTTTAACTTTGACCCAGTGTATGATGAGAGAGAGAGAGAGAGAGAGAGCTCTTTAAATCCACCTGTTAGCCGGCATATATTCTTGCGCCTTCGGTTTGGGAAGGTGAACTGATCGCCAGGACCGTGTGTCAGTGCATTAACTCAAAGTTCTGCATTTCCCAAGTCACAATCTCCATCTTTAATGGACTATCACTGCCGACGACACCATATGGGACAATGTTAATGCATCATTTGCTTAACCGTCCACAAATGCCTTGATCTCGCAGGGACTTCGCCACACTGCTGCAACTCGCGCAACATCGGCACACCACTGGACTTTTTTTCATTTATTTATTCGTGAATATGGCAAAGCGATCGCAGTGAACTGTAGCCAAAGGTTTGCAACACATTGTTGCAAATATTTTGATGAAGAACATGATGCTCTCCCTCTCGCGTGCCCCGTAACTGCTTCCTTTCATTCAGTCCAGTTTAGCGCTGAGCACCGTCTTCTCCTGGAGATTTTCCTTCCAGTTTCCTCTCAATTATGTTCACTTTCGCTGCCTTTTGCTATATGCTTTCCCTTGTCCTCTGTGCTTCTCTCATCTTCTTCGCGATCTGGCATGTAAGTGTTTGCATCTTTGACGTGCTTTATGAAAATATATTGCTGCAGGATGGCATGCATATGTGTTAGAGCAGGGGTTGCTGCATCAGACAAAACTGTCCACCACCTGATCAAAGCCTCCCTGACATTATCAATGTCTCTGGCATGTCTTGCATCACCAAACTGAGTGATCATTTGGGTGTAAATTGATTGTGAAATTCAGACTTGGGTGACAGCAGTGGCGCATCTCCTGGCTTGGTGGCAGCAGCTTGTGTCAGGGAAGTCTTTTGCACACCTTTCGTGGGTATTCCCACCTCTCTGATGACCAAAACACCTTTGTGGGTGGTTTCAGATCCTTTTTATGCATACGGGTTACATTTCAGGAGCTGCGTACCTGTGTTAAACCCCTTACAGTTCAACTGTACAAGCCACATTTCAGGCAGCAGTTTGTGCCTGACCTGTTTTGATGTTACACTGTCCTTTATGTCTGTGCACTTTATGCAAGGTGTAACACTTTTTTTTTTTTTTTCCTCAAGGAAAGCTGCATTAAAACACTCACTCGCATTCACAGCACTGCAAGACTGCTCTAGATTTGGGTCAGCACAGTCGTTTGCCCTAGGCTTGCTTTTGCATAGCAACAGACATTATAGCCCCAAGGGTTAAATAAGGGGTAATTATGAGCACATCACATTCGACCCAGACCTTTTAGTTAGACATCATATAACTCAGTCTATTTCCAATATTCCTAAATGTGTCCTTCATTTCTTCTAAAAGATTTGTCCGTTATTGTGTGAGGAAGGCAGGAATGCCATCCTCAGCGGTTTCAGCTTTTGAATCTTTAATAGACTTAATTCGATCAGCTCACAATGGGAAAATCCTGACACGTCGATCCCCTTTCACATTTGCAAATCGAATGCCTTTTACACTTTAGGTTCTGACTGTAGGTTCAGCATGGTGTTATGTAGTCTACAGTATGTTTTGATGCAGTTTTTGTGTTGAATGCACTGAATTTATGCATGTCCTTTTAAGCCATGCTGGAATAGAGTATGTCACCCAGACATCAAAGAGAGCAGCACCTGATTTAAAAAGGACCTATTATTATAAAGTCATGATTGTTGAATTCCTGGACAAAGAAAACCATAGTGATAATTTTGTGTATAATTGTAGCTAAGGGTTTCTTAAGGCTTAAGGGGTTTGTTTCAACCGGACCCAGAACATTAGTTAAGTGTCCTTTAGCCAACATCCTGAAGGTGTTGTAAGTGATGTTTTTTTTTTTTTCAATAACACACATGAATTCTTATGCATACATTTATCAGTTCTTAATGGCTGATGGCACCACACAAATGCGCACAATCCCAAGAGACTATCTTGAGCTGTAGTGTGAAAAGCAGCAGACAGGGACAATAGCCATGAAAGTACATTTCACGCTTTTAAGAGCCCTTTACAAAGGCACTGGCAATACATCTACTATTATTAAAGTTTTTTTGGTTAGAATACCCTATCATTCAAAAGTTTGGGGTCAGTAAGATTTCTTTTTTTCTATTTTTTTTTTTTTTTAAAGAAATTAATACATTGTGACAGTAAAGACATTTAATAAAAATAAATAAATACTGTTCTTTTAAACTTTCTATTCATCAAAGTATTAAAGGTGCCCTAGAATCAAAAATTGAATTTACCTTGGCATAGTTGAATAACAAGAGTTCAGTACATGGAAAAGACATAAATTGCGTTTCAAACTCCATTGCTTCCTCCTTCTTATATAAATCTCATTTGTTTAAAAGACCTCCGCAAAACTGGCGAATCTCAACATAACATAGACTGTTACGTAACAGTCGGGATCATTAATATGTACGCCCGCAATATTTGCATATGCCAGCCTATGTTCAAGGCATTAGACAAGGGTAGAACGTCTGGATGTGCACAGCTGAATCATCAGACTAGGTAAGCAAGCAAGAACAATAGCGAAAAATGGCAGATGGAGCAATAATAACTGACATGATCCATAATTACATGATATTTTTAGTGATATTTGTAAATTGTCTTTCTAAATGTTTCGTTAGCATGTTGCTAATGTACTGTTAAATGTGGTGAAAGTTACCATCGTTTATTACTTTATTCGTGGAGACAAGAGCCGTCTCTATTTTCATTTTTAAACACTTGCAGTCTTTATAATTCATAAACACAACTTCATTCTTTATAAATCTCTCCAACAGTGTGTAATGTTAGCTTTAGCCATGAAGCACAGCCTCAAACTCATTCAGAATCAAATGTAAACATCCAAATAAATACTATACTCCCATGATCCGACGCATGCATGCAGTATGGATGACGAACATTTTGTAAAGATCCATTTGAGGGTTATATTAGCTGTGTGAACTTTGTTTATGCACTGTTTAACTACACTTATAGTCCAGAGCTCGGAGGGGCAGGGAGCGAGAGATTTAAAGGGGCTGTGCAGCCTGAATCTGTGCATAGTTAATGAAGCCCCAAAATAGGCAGTTAAAAAAATGAATTAAAATAAATCTGTGGGGTATTTTGAGCTGAAACTTCACAGACACATTCAGGGGACACCTTAGACTTATATTACATCTTTTGAAAAGACGTTCTACGGCACTTTTAAAAAAGGAAAAATGGTTTCCACAAAAATATTAAAGGGGTCCTATAATGCCCCTTTTACAAGATGTAATAAGACTCTAGTGTGTGTATGTGTGTCCCTTTAAATGCAAATGAGCTGCTGCTCCTGTCCGCTTTCCAGAAGAGGGCGTAGCTTTAACAGCATGCGCTTTGTAGCTCAACAACAAAGCTGGAGAATCTTACGCAGGAAAAATGACAATTGTCAACACTCTACTACAACAACTCTTCCTCTTCTCTAAAGCAGCCCAACATGGCCTCACCCCCTTTGTTGTGTGTTCTCGGGGGCAGGGTTTATGTAAATTTTAGGGTTAGTGATGTCACTAAAAAGTTTGTTGTAGTCCCTCCCAGCCTTTTGCTGCAGTCCTTAAACAGAGAATTCTTTAAAAGAAAATATCTCCCTATGCATTGAACTTTGAGCGTCGTAACTTTGCAGACTTTGTTTATGCTCTAACAGCAAAAAAGTGAAATCATAATCAACCACCTCTTTAAGCAGCACAACTTTTTATATATATATATATATATATATATATATATATATATATATATATATATATATATATATATATATATCGATAATAATAGGAAATGTATTGAGTATGAATTTTCAGCTTTTCCACCACAGGAATTTATTAATTAAAAAAAAAAAAAAAAACATTTATGTTTTTTTTTTAAATAGAAAAAAGTTATTTTAAATTTTAATAATATTCACAATATTGTTTTTACTGTATCTGTATTCAAATAAATGCAGCCTTGGTGATCATAAGAAACGTTAATGAAAGAAACATAAAATCTTATACCCCAAACTTTTGAAAAGTAGTGTACAGTACATGGCTACTTTTGTATGGCCATCAAAGGAGAGGCTCCTTGTCCCCAAAATGGTGTAGTTGCAAGCAGTGGTTAACGGGGCCAACGTAGCTCTGCCTTTTATGTTTTTGGATTTGGTGTCTTCAGGTTGTCTGACAAGAGAAAGAAGGTTATGTGGTTAAAAGACCAAAAAAGAAAAAGTGGTTAAAAGAAAATTCTTGAAATTTCTTACAATGTCTTTTAAATGTGAAGTTTAAAGGTGCCCCAGAATCAAAAATTGAATTTACCTTGGCATAGTTGAATAACAAGAGTTCAGTACATGGAAAAGACATACATTGAGTTTCAAACCCCATTGCTTCCTCTTTCTCAAAACATACTGTTACGTAACAGTCGGGATCATTAATATGTACGCCCCCAATATTTGCATATGCCAGCCCATGTTCAAGGCATTAGACAAGGGCAGCCAGTATTAACGTCTGGATCTGTGGGAGCGCGCGATTTAAAGGGGCCGTGCACTGAATCGGTGCATAGTTAATGATGCACCAAAATAGGCAGTTAAAAAAATTAATTAAAAAAAAATCTATGGGGTATTCTGAGCTGAAACTTCACAGACACATTCAAGGAACAACTTAGACTTATATTACATCTTTTAAAACTGGTTCTAGGGCACCTTTAAACTAGTGGCGCCGAACAGAATTGCAGAACAAACACAGCTAGTCTATCTTTCATTATCTCAACTTAGATTAGTATCACAGCAGAATCTGTCAGTTGTCCTTTTCAAAGAAATCCTGTTTAACAGTCTAGGGAATCCTAATCTGCATATTTCCTCTTGTGTGTTATTCTACATCTGAAGGGAAATGATCCCCACATTAGCTTAACTAACTCAGAGAGTCAAAAGCTCCCTCAGCAGATGTTTCAAGTACTTTCACAGCCAGTGGAAACCAACACATTAGTGCCCACAAAACGCCTGCCAAAAATGCACAGTTTAGAACAGTATTTAACAGATTATCTGTGAGTGCAGTGGTGCATTCATCTGTGAAGGGTTGAATGTATTATTGAGATGTATAGTGGTTGTCCTAATTGCGGCACGTTTAATTCAGTAATCCTGCAAACTACTACAACAAGCTCTTGTTCAACATCAAAGGGCACTGCTACAAGGTGAACTGCACCCTAATGTGCTAAACACAGTCTTGCACATACAGTACTAACATGAGTTGAATAAAAATTAGTATTGAAGCACAATCCTCGCCAGAAAAAAATATTTTCTATACTGACTAGCTTTTCACTTACATCCATGTTCACAAAACAACCCTGATCAGGTGCATTGGAAAATGATATTATGTTGCTTCTGGCACATTTCTCTATACTTTCAAAATTAAATGAAAAATTTTGTACATTTTATTACACTGATTTGTTGTATGTATCGTGGCAGTTCTGAAATGAAATGTTCGGTGTGGCGCTAAAAGTTGAATGCTCTGTCACATTAGAAAATAACATGTCCTACCCTAAACATAACCCTAAACGATAGTGTTAACAATAGAAAATGTGAGCTAAAAATGCATTTTCTTAAGTAACCATGCCATTAAAGTATTTGAGCTCTTTTATTGTGACTTGTGATTCATGGTATTTGCTCATACATGATCGGTCTGCATTGCAAGTGCAATCCTGTACCAAGGGAGCTACCAAACAAATTTACTACATCAGAAATGCCATACTGAGCCATACATATTGACACAAAAATATATGTAGAGGCACATTTCCAATGTTGGTTTTGTCATTTACTGTAGCTTACTTGAGCTAGTATTAGGGGAGGTCTCTAACCCAAAAATCATGGTTAATAACCACTAAGAGGATTTGTAAAGTTAATACTAACATAATTCTGGATAATAATAGGTATGGGGTCAGTGTTAGAGAATGAGGTGATGGATGAGGTCAAGCATGATAAAATTTGTAGAGAACAGCAGGCAATCCAGCAACAATCTATAATTTCTCACAGCCTGATTCCCTCTTACTGTCAGCAACACAATGTGTTATAATCATGGATAAATATGAGAGTGTTTATGAGGAAATCACTTCAAATCATTTTAAAAGATCTGCACTTAAGCAGTTTATGAGCAACAATTAGGCTACCATTCTGTGCATCACATAAGTATGTTTATATACAGCAGAGTTCTGAATTCAGCTTAGCTCTTTTTCAGTAACGTAATCCCCAAATGGTTATACTGATGTCACATAGGGAACAAAACAGCAATGATTCCACATGGATGCATTATGCACATGTTACATTCTTTGCTGATTTTCTTTTTTAGTAGCGTTGCTTTGTGAATGCACCTTACTTGCACGCACAGTAGAATGCATGGAACTTATTCAGGGACATTTTGAATTTCCTACAACTGTGATTAAAATTCACAAGCTGCTGTCAGGTTTAAACCCAGCCTTATTTTAAATGAACCTGTTTTAAGTGTTTTTTATGCTTCATCAACATTCAGAGAAGTGTTCAGTTATTTATGTCACTTGTGTAGTTTCTATGGTTCAGTGATCCCCCTTTCGTGGTGCAAATCTTAATGTGATTATTAAAGGATGGCCAGATTTAAAACCGTGTATTTAATGCATTTTATTTTCTAGTTATGTAGCAGTTACAGCTCACACATGCTTATCTGATGGCCAAGCAGAAAAGCAGTCAAAATCATACCCTTTTTACTGCTCGTGTCGCCTACAGAATTGAGAGACCATTGTATGAAAGAGGCAGTGTAGGAAGTGAGGGCAGTTTGGTCTGTAGCAGGGGAAATAAGCTTGTCTAATTTGATCTAACTTTAATTTAGGCTTCTCTTGCATGTGCATGTGTTATAGCCATGAGGCACCACAAGACCCTTTTTGCTCGAATGCACATACTAAAGAGGATAATTGTATATGCATTGACAATCTGTAAAATCTTTCACACATCAAGCACTACTTCCACATCCATGATGTAATGGATATTCAAGATTTTGCTGAACTCAAGATTCAGGAAAGTTCATGAATATTATTTTAGCATTTTAAATGGTCTTTTGTCTCTCATATGTATATATTTAAATACATATATGTAGATACACCGATCAGGCACAACATTATGACCACCTTCCTAATATTGTGTTGGTCCCACTTTTGCTGCTAAAACAGCCCTGACCCGTCGAGGCATGGACTCCACTAGACCCCTGAAGGTGTGCTGTGATATCTGATACCAAGATGTTAGCAGCAGATCCTTTAAGTCCTCTGAATTGTGAGGTCTCCATGAATCGGACTTGTTTGTTCATCACATCCCACAGATGCTCGATTGGATTGAGATCTAGGGAATTTGGAGGCCAAGTCAACACCTCAAACTCGTTGTGCTCCTCAAACCATTCCTGAACCATTTTTGCTTTGTGACAGGGCGCATTATCCTGCTGAAAGAGGCCACAGCCATCAGGGAATACCGTTTCCATGAAAGGGTGTACATGGTCTGCAACAATGCTTGGTAGGTGGTACGTGTCAAAGTAACATCCAAATGGATGGCAGGACCCAAGGTTTCCCAACAGAACATTGCACAAAGCATCTCACTGCCTCTGCCGGCTTGCATTCTACCCATAGTGCATCCTGGTGCCATGTGTTCCCCAGGTAAGCGACGCACACGTACCCGACCATCCATGTGATGTAAAAGAAAATGTGATTCATCAGAACAGGCCACCTTCTTCTTTTGCTTCGTGGTCCAGTTCTGACCCAGACGCCAGTTCACCGCTGTTCCTTCTTTGGACCACTTTTGATAGACCACTGCAGACCGGGAACACCCCACAAGAGCTGCAGTTTTGGAGATGCTCTGACCCAGTTGTCTAGCCATAACAATTTGGCCCATGTCAGACTTACTCAAATCCATATGCTTGCCCATTTTTCCTGCTTCTAACACATCAAGTTTGAGGACAAAATGTTCACTTGCTGCCTAATATATCCCACCCACTAACAGGTGCTGTGATGAAGAGATAATCAGTGTTATTCACATCACCTGTCAGTGGTCATATAATGTTATGCCTGATCGGTGTATATGTAAATGATATATAGAGAGAGAGGAGGAAGATTTCAAACTGTCAGTATTCAATATATATCTGAGATAAATAAGTCTAATTAAAATACATAATTATATATTAGTTATAAGGACAATAATATTGCACAATATATTTCAGTTATATCACCCAGCTCTACTTGTACTTTATACCAATGAGATGCTGAAATAATGGAGGATAGATCTGAACGAAGTAATAAAGAGAGTATGTACCCTTGAAGATTGCGCAAAGGCTGCAAATCCATGCGTCTAGCCTAATGATAATGATCGTGTTCCTTTTTTTTCTTTGGGTTTTCAGATAACAGCCTTTGATGAGCTTCAGGCAGACTTCAAGGTGCCGATCGATCAGGGCAATCCACTTCACGCGGTAAGTCATGCAAATAATGGACTTGATCATTTGATTCATTGCCCTTTTCACTGCACTTCCATGGAAATGAATGAGTTTGTATTTGTGTGTGTGTGTGTGTCTGTGTGTGTGTTTATTTGTTTATGGTGGGAATATATTTCGCAAGCCCTGTGATCTTTTGCAGGCACCAGGTGTGTTGCCTACCCCAAACTCTGAAACATTTCCTGTCATCCGCAGCATTGCATGAATAATCCATAGAGCAGCTGTCTATGTGTTGTCTTTCCTCTGCTGGAGGCCCTGGCAGCTTTAATCTCGCTAATTAATTCAACTTTTCCATCTTTTTGGATACACCAACTGTTATCCAAAAGTTTAGAAAAACATTGTCATTCTAGATGCCAGCATTGCAGAATAATTTACATGTGTGCGCTTGATACCTTGCCAGGCTATGTTGTGACAGAAAACAAAATCAAGAGGCGAATGCAGATATTTTTGGTCTTTTGGACTCGGTGTCAGAAAGTCTCACTCAGAATGGGGCACCGTGATGTGTAGACAAAGTATCTGATCTGTTCTGCACAAAACTTCTGTAGTTGTAATTTATTGCTGTCTTCCCAACAAAGTGTCAAAGCAAGAGATACACGCTCTATATGTCACCCACCCCTTTGACAGACCGGAGGGAACTATGGAGGATCTGGAAGGTGGGGGGTGCTAAAAGATTGATGGCCTCCTAGCTGATCTCACCACCCAGTCAAGTCAATCTCACACCCTGCCTGGCTAATTGGTGGCTTCTGTCAGTCTTCAGCTGGGAGGAAGTCAGGACTTCATCCTGTGATTCTCATTGGAGCTCCCCTTATGACTCTCTAGTCTACACAGTAGTGCTGCAGTTACTGTGTTCATTCTTTCAGGCCCCTTTTACATCTGGCATCGTGCGATTAAGAATAAATATTTCTTAATCAGTATTTTTTAAGGCTGAGAAATAATTTATGCAATTAATACAGATGCACTAATTCACACAATACAGCATTGTTTTTTTTTTTGAGGCTATGCTAATATTTTGTTTACCAATTTCCTGTGGCTAGGGTCATATTCTTATGCTGTTTGTGTTGAAACAGGATGGTACAAATGTACCCTATAAATACTTTTTTCTCCATTTTATCCTCAGATATTGAAAAAAAACAATTAATAGCAGTATCGATATCACTATTGGTATTGGTATCAATATCGATGACAAAATTAATTTAATTTATCAATAAATTCTCCATTTTATCCTCAGAAATTGAAGAAAAAAAACAATTAATAGCAGTATCGATATCACTATTGGTATTGGTATCAATATCGATGACAAAATTAATTTAATTTATCAATAAATTCTCCATTTTATCCTCAAAAATTGAAGAAAAAAAACAATTAATAGCAGTATCGATATCACTATTGGTATTGGTATCAATATGGATGATATCATTGACAAAATTAGTTGTTCCAATTTAGCAGACTTTAAGTATATCAATTTAGTATACCAAAAGTACAACTGCAGGGTACATAAATATGTAAATATATAAATATATATTTTATATATATAATTTTATATATATAATATGTAAATATATTTGTAGTATACTTAGCATAAAATAAATGTATTTCAAATACATTTTGGTATATTTATTTATTATTTATTGGTATATTTATATATTCACTAGGGCAATAATATCGATTTAACTGTACTGACAGACAAAATGTGAACTGGATTGAGCTGGATAATGACACTAACTTGACACTGAATTTGAATTACCATTGAATTGTTTTTAAGCTGAATAATGACACTATTGTCTTCTGTAGAGCTGCTTATAGCTGAGTTGAACTTGTTTCATAATTCATGAACTTTACAACTTTGACAGTGAATTACAATTTAAGTGAATTGAAACAACGTTGAACTAAACTGAGCTGAATAATGTTACTTATCTTCTGTTGAGCTGCTTTATGGGTGAAATTAATTTACTTCTATAACTGATGAGTTTTAAAACATTATTTTCATGTATATTAATATGAAAATAATTTGAAAGTGTTATATAAATAAAGGTGACTTGACTTGAAAAGATGCCATGCGGTTTATGTAAAATATAATTTATTTTTGTTGATTTAACTTTAATTTGATTCAATGTGCAATTATTATTACAGATTTAAATGTTAGATACAATTGAGATTAATTAATCACAGAAAACTATAATCACTTGTTTACTTAAATCACAACCCTAGTTTTTTGTCTTATTTTCCAGTAAATAATGTCTAAACATATTTGAAACAAGATACTTGTGAATCAAAATTGCACAAGGCAGAATACATCTTGAATTAAATGTACTTTTCTTACCTCATTTTTTCAATTTTTAAGCATAAAACAGAATGTAGTGAGGATTAAAATTTTCAACTTGGAATGTTTCTGATAAATCAAAGTGTGAGAGCTAGCAGAACTGTCGCATTTAACTGCCCTTGATTGCCGCTGCCCAGCTAATTCTGTGAAGGCATTCAAGATGTAATTCTCCAGCAATTAAACACTTCTGATGCTATTCATTTATAAGATGCTCTAATAATCCTTGATGAGTTTTCTTTATGTGTTGAAACGAGGCATCTTTCATGTTAACGTTATGAGCTCATTAGACGGAATTTGTATCTGCTGTGCTGCCTGATGTGCGCAAGCTTTTAATATTTTATCATGTTAATGTTCTAGACAGACTTTACCACGCATGTGGCCGATTTCAATGTAAAACAACACTAAATTAGAGCTATCATTATGTTGCTTGCATGACGGCAAGTGTTTTATGATCCAGATGTTTGTCAGCATGCACAATATGACCAATCCAACACATCAGCTCAGTTTTTTTTTTTTTTTTAGATTTGGGTCATGGACGAATAAGGTTTTTAAAAATGTAAAAAAAAAAACAATGGAGATATAATACATTTTGAGTAATTTTTTTACAAGATGGACAAAATTTGTCCAAAATGACGATATTTTCGAACACTGCTAACAGGCTAATATCTAGCTAGCTAGTTTTTAAAATATCCCAACATTTTCCATGTTTTATAGCAGTTGTACCGAATGACCTGATGTTTCGGGACATGTGTATGAGCAAGTGAAAACATAAATTTTTCAAATAGTTAAGAGAGAGTTAGTTACTGTCACGATTCCTGTCACTTCCCGGACTCCAATTCCCATAATCCTCCCTGCCAGTCACCTGCACACACACTCCACACTAATCACGAATCACCACACCCAGCTGCAGCACATTAACCAGACTATAAAAAACTCTCATTCACCACACATCATTGCGAAGTCTTGTTATTGTTGCATTACTGAGTGTTATTATTCTGTCTGACTGTCTGCCTGTCTGCCTGTTTACCGATCCTATTTGCTACCCGTTTACGATTCTCTGCCACCTGCCTTTGGACTGTGTATTGTTTCCTGACCTTGTGAGTGATATCTGCCTGCCTCGATCTACTGCCTGTATCCTGACCACGATTCTGCCTGTCCTTTGCTGTTCCTGTTTGTCCCTGCTTTGACCCTGCCTATACGACCACGCTCTTATCTAATGAAAGCTTGCAGTTGGATCCCTGCCTGAGTCCCGCTTCGTTACAGTTACTTTGCTTCGTGACCATGTGGTCCTTTGAATGATGTTTGAATGATGTCACATCCTGTCACATGATATTGAATGCATGTCTTGATCCAAAATGGTCCCTTCATATTGGTTACACCGACTGACATTAATGAAATTCATTTTTCCGGACATCACAAAGCGATTTCTACACATAATTTTAATACCATTATGCACTATGTTGATATATGATGTTATAAAATCATGCCAGAATAAAAAATATTTAAGATATTTTAATCACAAATGAAATGGCTGTATTGGCCTTTGGATGGTTAACAGAATGACCTTTTGACCTTCAAAATCTTTATATGTAGCAAAATATAATTAAAACCTTTTGGATTCAATAAAAGAGATCTAGTTGTACTACCTTACATACTTTGGATGTCATATCTTTGTATTTTATTATTATTATTATTATTATTATTATTATTATTAAGGCCTTAAAAAATCACAAAACAAATTCCAAAACAACATTCAGTACAGGCTTTATATATTTTTTTTTTTTCAGTATGTGTGATCCCTGTGAATCAAACCCATAACTTTGACGGCACCAAGATGTTGAGCTAGTTGAGCTACAGGAGAATTGCTAAAACATTTGCTAATTGTCTAATTCAGAGCTTATGGTAACAATATTACCTACCACGTCCGCCTTAGTAGAGGTCACACAACCCTCCTCAGGGCACACTTTGAATTGGATACGAATGGTCCCTTTGGGGTCAAATAGCATCTGTTACTCTCCATACCACTCAATTAGCTGCATGAGCTGAGCAGCAAGTCTGACCATTTTACTCTGGCATTGAAACTTAAACTGAAAAGAAGAGAGAGAGATAAATGAAGGGTGCTTCAACAGACACAGCAGTAGTGGGTTCCTAAAAACACACAGCTCTTATATTTTTACTTCAGTCGGAAGCTCAAAAAACTTTTCTTGATAACCGGTTTTGTTTCAGGGCCCATATTTTACATTAGAAAAGCCATATATTATTTATATAATTGAGACAATTGAGGTTTCTAAAACAGATTGAGTTATCTAAAACAAGTGAACCACTATTTAATGTAGTCTAGGTCATATTTTATTATCATTTTTTCTTCACATTGCATGTTTTATTTATGATTTTCAAGTATGAGGGGATGCCAAGCTAAAGTGACCAAAATAGTTTGAGTTTGTTCAGAGGCTGAGATTTTGATCACATCTGTTCATGCTCTTTTCACGCCATTGTTATTGGTATGCTGAATATTATTTGCACAACAGAGATGATAGACTCGGTTCTGCTGTGTTCGCATTTGCGTCTACATCAAGGATTACTCATTTGTACGTTGCAGATTCCATGTCTCGAAAACATTATATTCTCGCTGCTGTATTGACTCTCTGTCCTGTATTTAATATATTGTTTACACTGTATGCCAGCACTTGTCAAGCAGAATTTGTGCTGACGAATATTTCAAAGGGAGCTGAGTCTAATTGCCTGCTAATTAAAAGTGCTGATATGGCTGCAGTTATCTCCAGTCGCTTTGGCTGCCAGTGGAATATATTTGCATGCTGTTGTTGAGGAGGGGAATGGTGTGAAAAAATGTCTTAAGCAAATTTGGAAGTAACTAAAATGAGGTACGGTCCAAAAATAGTCAGAGTTCAGTGTAACTTTCATGGATGTTTGGTGTAATCTCTGAAACACAGCTGTGTGCTGAAACAAGACAGTGGGAGGCTGCCAGTCAAAGCCTTAGAAAAAAACTGTTTAAAATGCACCAAGGAAACTTTGGGAAAATAGCTGCATATATCAATTATTTTTAGCAAATTCAGCGATAAGAAGCATCATGTCACTTTTTTTTCGCCAGTGGATATTGAATTATTTGTATCTTTCATAAATATATTGCGAGATCACTGTAGTAAAAACAGTTTAAATACATCATTCTAATTTATAATATAATATAAAATAATTATATATAGTATTATGTACATTATATGATATTATATTATATTATATTATATTATATTATATTATATTATATTAATCATATTATATTATATTTAAACAAACAAACTTTTTACTTCGATATATTATATTATTTGAGCCTGGACATGTCTTATATTAGATTAGCAATTAAGCAATTAAAAAAATTTTCTCATGTGTTATCTTGCATCTTGCTTTGACTTCTATTGGTGCCTCTCAAGAAAAAGAGGTTCATGACGCCCCTGTCTGAAAATCATTTTGTAAAAAAATATATACTAGGAAAAGAGGAAAGCTTCATCTTTAGTCTTTAGTGTGTGTGTGTGTGTGACTGACTAACAAGGCCATAAAGACAGTATTCTTGCTGAGAAGGAGTTTTGTTGTGGTCACTGTAGTTCTGTGTATTAGTGAATAACAGTACATTATTTACAAGTGCAGGCTAGTAGTGTAAATAATGCATTGGGTTGAATGAAGTTAAGTTGAAATGTAAAAAAAATAGCAATCAAATATGTATGTTTAGACTTCATTACTGCAGAAAACAACATCTTTGCACTCCTCCTTCCAAAAGGCAGTGCTCTTTTAGGCAGTGCCACTCATGTAAGATTTATTTGTGCCCAACATACATCCATACATGCCTCCCATTGAGTTCTGCTTTTATTTGTGCCTCAAATATGAACAATTATTCCATTGTGCATATAAGAGAAAAAAATGCAAAAAAAGAAAATACACCTAACCTGAGCTAAGTAGACCTTGCATTCAAATCTCTGTTGAATTAGATTTAATCCATTGCACACACGTGATTAAATGATAAAACACTGACTATACTATGTCTGGGAGTGTGTATATAAAAACAGATTTTGAAACATTCTCCCTTGAGCGTACCGCCACTTTTCCCGCCCCCCAAAACGTACATGTTTGGATGTAATGGCCATATGTCACTTTCACATGCCATTCAAAAATCTCCCTGCTGTTTTTTCCACCTCTTGGCTGTTGTTTTTCTAAATGCAAGTCCCTTGATGTCCTTGCCAATGTATAGTGCTCTGTGATTCTCCAAGGGAACATGGGCCAAGAGCTCCAGAAAACACGAGCTTCAGGCAACAGTGGCATGTCAAAGGAATAACCACTGTGCCACAAACACGTATATTCATATACACTCATAGACATTAAGTCTAGTTAAAAATGTACAAATCCACCCTACTCCTACTATTTGATGCACCACAACTTTTTAGCAAATGAAGGATGTGGCCTTCATACTAGTTTTGTCCTTGAGACTGGTGTTTTAGGTGTTACGGGAGATTTAACAGATCTTTATTTCTCTTAACAGCGTGAAAGGCTGCGGAATATTGAGAGGATCTGCTGCCTGCTGCGAAAGGTATGTAACGTTTGTCTTTATCTGAGGGGAATTTGAAAGTTTTAGAATCAGTCATTGGAAAATCCATGGTGATCGACCACTTTTCATCATCATCATCAGTCGGCTGCAAATATTTATGGTTTGCAGGCGTCAAGAATAAATATTATAAACGTTGGTCCTATCACATATCAAGAGACCCTCGATGCCGTACAAGAGCTTAAAAATGGCAAAGCAACAGGATGCGACTTCTCCATTACACCTGAAGCGCTCAAATATGGAGGCCTGGCGATAATTGAACTTCTCCACCAAATTTGCAATGACGTATACAACCAAGAGACTGCACCGAGGCAACTAACGACCACTTTTACGTACACTGTAAACCCGAATAAGTTGGCGAAACTCAAAAAATTTGAGGCAATCAGATGCCCCAATTTTTAAATTAAGAAATTCAAGGTTTAAGCAAGCAGAACTGCTTTTGTACTCATACATTTTAATTGTTTTTAACTTGACATGTTTGCGTACACTCATACATTTAACTTAAAATTATCATGTAACCCCAATCTAAACATATTTAGTAGTGTAAAACTAGCTAGCTACAACAAGCTAATTCAGAAAATGCTATCTTGTTAGTTTGCTAACATGTTAACAATATGGTATTGGACTTGCTGAATGAGTACAACAACATAAAGCATTTAACATACTTGCTCTCAAAGCAAGCCACATGCACCACTTATCACCATGATGGTAACTCTCAAAAAACCAACATTAACTGAAACTCTTCTAAATTAGTATAACAAAACGTTAATCACTACTAAATCTCTCACTTAACATGAATCGTGCACAAGAAAACATTATACAACACTTAATTTTAGCATTTACTGTCCCTTTTGAGTGCCATGGGCAAAGCATGATGGGAAATAGAAATCCCAGCCCAGTTTCAGTTAAACTTAAGTTCATCTAAATTAAAAGAAATACGTTCATAAAACTCAAAACAATTAAACAGTTCAGTTTGCTTAAAATATATCAGTTCTGTGAACTTGGAAGAAAAAGAAAGTTCTAAATACTTGATTTGATTGAACTAATTTGTTTAATTTAAGTTTGTCCTACTCAAACCAATTAACTATTTTGAGTGTTAGTGTTTACACTGTACATTCGAGGTGATGTACTGCTTTTTACACTTTGCCTGACATAGCCATATTATATGGCATACTGTAACAAAAATAATTTTTCCTGGAGTCTGTGATGAATGGGGTCCAGTTTTAGTGCTATTATATTATATTATATTTAGGGCTGGGCAAGTTAACGCGTTTATCGCGTTAACGCATTAATTAATTAACGCCGACAATTAGTTTATCGCGCGTTAACGTACTTTTTATTTTGAAAGTCCTTTGCTCACTGCGTTTGAATACACATAGATAGACTACAACCGAATACAACACAAACCATGGGTCACAGGAGGGGTGGGATGTTTATCAGTAGGCTACTGGCTGCTTGGGATGAGCGTCATCACGCGTCTCAACCAATGAAAGCATTTGTCGTGTGCCTAAAAGAGAGCTACAGCGCGAAAAAGGAAATATCTGGTGCGGACAGAAAAATGGAAAAAGGTACCCACTGCTTATCACTCAATAAAAGAATCACATTGCTAAGTGTTTTTGAACGTTTTGATTTCGTTTGGTTTAATAATTAACATTACATTTGCGAGTCTGACTCTCACTGCGCTCGTGAATTAGCTTAACTTGACGGGGACATTCAAATGCTTAACAAACGCTTAATGTGACCAACAATTCTGTACATGTTTATTAAAGCATACTGTGTGGAGATCCGCAAATGAGCCCAAAATATGAATGCAACACGTTTATATCTTAAACGGTTTCCTCTCATGTCATCTAAAGAAAACGCTTAATGCACTTAGACTGATATTAAAGATACCAAATTCTATTTACAAATAAAGCACATGCAGAAAAACGGATGACACCAAAATATAAACTTTCAGTATCACTTAAAATGTAAGCATTTTATAAATTTTCTTCATAACGGTTTTATAAAGGTAGGGAATTGCTTAGTGTGGTTGTCATTTGTTAAAATAAATATAAAAATACAGTGTGTTCGTGTCCGTCTGTCCGCTGAATTTGACCCATAATCTCTGATTCTCCTCATCTGTGATCATGGAAAAGGGGAATTACAATGACAAGTAGGCCTACTCAATATGCTCGTTTAAGCATCATTTAAACGTTTCCAACAAATAAATGAATCGACTTTTCTCAGTGTGTTAATTACATAGATTTATTTGGATATTCATACGATGGCTGAAGCAGCAGTGCGTCCAGCGTGCGACACGGCAAACAGATCAACACTGTAAACGAAATTCTACAAAACTTCAGTGAAAAAAAAAAAATGATCATGCGATGCGATAAAATAGCTTCTATTCCTGCAAACGATACCATTAAAAATGTTAACGTTCCACTAAATGGCAGAAACAAAACAAAAGGTAAGCAAGAATCCGTATTAATTTCAGTATGAGTAATAGAGGGCGATCCTGTCAAAATGGCGGCGCCGCCCCGGCATGCAACGAGGTGTGACGTCGGTTCGTATTCTCTATTGCACTTTTGTTCATACAGCAGTACTTTGAACGAATAAAATTACGCAATACACTACTTTTGATTTCATTATTGAATTTTGCGCATGCTGCGATTAATCAGAAAAATCATGCGATTAATCACAATTAAAATATTTAATCGTTGCCCAGCACTAATTATATTATATTATATTATATTATATTATATTATATTATATTATATTATATTATATTATATTATTCCAAAGGTCTGCAGACCACAGTGATGATCTATAATTCAGAATCTTATCATGTAAAGTTTTAGAATCTTTTTTAACAACAACAACAAAAACATCCTTCTAATACGAAGAAGAAATATCTAGAAATTTCATGGTCACTAATCAAATTTAGTGACCATGGGGTCTGATGTTCTTCTCAAATCATTTTGGAGAGCATCATCAGCTTTTACACAAACTTGTGGAGTCAGCTTGAACGTTTTGGCTAACATAATTATGCTGAAAATATAATTTTTGTTTATTATTAGGAGTTTATTGTTTAAGTTTGTTAAAACTGTTTTCACTTGTGGTCTCAGTTGTACTAATGATGACTTCTTAATTAAAGGTATTATAAAAAGTGTTTCCCACACATTTTTAGTGTGAAACTGAACGCACTGTTGTGGGTGTTTGAACATTTGAATCGAAGCACTGTTACAGGGAGCCATAACCTGTTATGTTCCATATTTATATTGTGCCAACATCAGCAGAACGCCTTACAGTCGCCTTCATGAGTAATATGTCTCGTCGCATGAGGCTCGTCTGGAGACCCAGCTGCACTGTGTGCATGTGCACCTAGCTGAAAAGGTTTCTGCTGTCACTCGGTTTCACCTGACTGCAAATGTAAAAGAAAACACAGCCTGACAAAAACACTTAACCAAACAGTGTCCACAAGGGCTTCATATGTTGAGGTGAAACGTCTGCGATTTTACAGATACACCATTTATAAAATGGTTTACAGCTTTAATTTGTGATTGTACAAGCCACGTTTAAAGCAATTGTATGTATTTAAAGCTAGTGGAAAGGTGACATCTATGCAGTTATTGCTTTTGTGCCTTCTTTCCCTTCCCTCTTTGTCTCTCAGTTGGGGTCTTTATGCACATGGGGCATGCGGTTTGTCATTTATTATCATTATTAATTATCTTGGTTGTAAACACTTAGCTTAAGGATCACACCCTAATGGGCCACAGTCTTTGCTTTGATTGACATGAGCTCAATGATAGTTTGTAAGAATCAAGCCAAACAGTAAATAAACAAAAGTTCATTTTTATTCTGAACAGGTAGTCCTAACAGTTGCAGATCTCTTCACTCAGCAAATAAGAGATTTTAAATATATTTGTGCAAGAGAGAATAAAGTTTTTGCTAGTGTGACAGTTTTATTGCTGAGTGCATCTGTGGATTGTGCATCTTTTCAGAATGAAATATTCAGTTATGCTCACAGGTATTCAGTGCTAGGGTGACAAAAGGTAGTATGAGATCATTTATTTTCCCCCACTAAAGGTGCAGGGTATTTTTCATAGCCGACAAACAAACAAGCATGTTTTCTCATCTTTGCTAGGCTGGTATAAATGCCAATCTTTGACATCTGTGTCATTTTGTGTGCATTCACCAAACCACAAAGAGCATGAAACGTCTGGAAAAACAAGAAAGGAATGGTGTTTGAGTGACTTATGCTGAGTCACACAGAGCTTCTTTGCAAAGTGCCAGCATATTTTTAGACAACTGCTAACACGTCCTTTCAGGATCCATAATTCAGATACTTTGCACCAGTAAAGTTTGTTTGTAATATATTATACAGTGGTGGATATGTAAGTATGTATAACTGTAAGGGGTCAGTAGGATTTTTAAAATGTGTTTGAAAGAAGTCTTATGCTCACCAAGGCTGTATTTATTTGATTTAAAATACAGTAAAAACAGCAATATTGTGAAATATTATTAAAATTGTAAATAACTGTTTTCTATTTTAATATATTTAAAATGTAATTTATTCCTGTGATGGCAAAGCTGAATTTTCAGTGTCACATGATCCTTCAGAAATCATTCTAATATTCTGATTTGGTGCTTAGGTGCCCTAGAATCAAAAATTGAATTTACCTTGGCATAGTTAAATAACAAGAGTTCAGTATGGAAATGAAATCTCAAACTCCATTGTTTCCTCCTCCTTATATAAATCTAATTTGTTTAAAAGACCTCAGAAGAACAGGTGAATCTCAACATAACACCGACTGTTACGTAACAGTCGGGATCATTAATATGTACGCCCCCAATATTTTGCATATATGTACTGTTAAATGTGGTTAATATGTGGTTACCATCGTTTCTTACTGTATTCACAGAGACAAGAGCCATCGTTATTTTCATTATTAAACACTTGCAGTCTGTAAAATTCATAAACACAACTTTATAAACCTCTCCAACAGTGTAGCATTAGCCGTTAGCCACGGATCACAGCCTCAAACTCATTCAGAATCAAATGTAAACATCCAAATAAATGCAATATTCACATAATCCGATGTATGCATGCAGCATGCATGACGAACACTTTGTAAAGATCAATTTTGAGGGTTATATTAGCTGTTTGAACTTTGTTTATGCAATGATAGTGTCGAGAGCTCGGGAGGGGGCAGAGAGTGCGAGCAATTAAAGGGGCCACAGCCTGAATCTAGCATTTCTAATTATGCCCTAAAATAGGCAGTAAAAAAAATTAATAAAAAAAAAATCTATGGGGTATTTTGAGCTGAAAAAACGTTCAATGGCACCTTGAAGAAACATTTCTTATTATTATCAATGTTGAAAATGATTGTGTATTTTTGTGGAAACCGTGATACTTCTTTGGTGAATAGAAAGTTCAAAAGAACAGCATTTATTTTGTAACATTATAAATGTCTTTACTGTAACTTTTGATCAATTTAATGTGTCTTTAAAAAAACAAAATATATTAATTTATTTCAAATAATAATAAAAAAAAATCTTATTGACCTCAGCCGTTTGATCGGTATATATGAATTAGATTGCATTTTAGTGAATTGAAATTTTTTAATGAAAAAATCTACCTTGTATTTCTGCCAGAAAAGAATATGGCTCTGAATAAATTCTAAATTATATTATCACCATTCATAATAGAATACATCACTTCTGTTGTGGCATGTAGCCCAGTGCTGTTTTCTAGAAAATTTTAAATAATCTTTAACGCATATAATTTTGCAGCAGTTTGAATAATAAATGACTGAAAAGTTTATAGTTTCATTTCCATCAAAAAATGAATAAGGTAACTGCACATGATAGTTTACTGTTCTGTAAAACTGTTTTCAGTACAATACAATTCAGAACCAATTTATGTATAATAATAGTTTCATTTTGCTGTCAAGTTCTGTCCCTGCATTTTAACATCATTGTTTTGACCCTGTCTTTCTCTTAAGCTAAGCTTTTCCCTCTAACTCTGAAGGTCAAGGTCAATATTCCAGCAGCCAATCAGAGTCGTCCACTGGGGGAGTGCGGCGTAATCCCCTATGGTTGCCAATGCTGTGTGTTTGTTCTTCAAACGAGAAGCTACTTTTTGATGTTGCAGTACAAACGTTTCTGTCCTCTCATCACTCCACTTCACACTTGCATTCATCACCAAAGGCATTTGCACAAAATTTGCAATAAATGGAAATGACAAGGTAGAGCTGAAAGGCAGAGAATCATTCATAAAAGACCTGTATGATATGCTGCAGCCCCTTTCACTTTGGAAATTGATGTTCCAGTACATGGTGAAACACATCATTCAAGATATGACACAGAGCATAAAATATTTGATAAGACTCTTTTGAACTGAGGGTCTGAGATCTGTTATTTTGGATCTTTTCAGAGAGCCGCATTTGTACTAGCTAGAGAGTTGCACCACATGGAATCGCAAAACGACTGTTTTCGAATAGGTTGCCTGAACATTGGTTGGACAAAAAAAAAAAAAGAAAAATGAAAATGAAAAGAAAAAAAGGGCCCTCCAGTTTCTTTTTATGTCCTAAAGAGGACAGCTTACCCCACTACCCTACCCTATTCTCTGTGATTTATGAAAGTGTTGTAGTGATTATTTGAAAATGTTTCTTTTTAGATTTTTACATCTAATATTGGGCAGAAAAACAGATGTCAGCTTAAAGGATTAGTTCACTTTCAAATAAAATTTTCCTGATAATTTACTTACCCCCATGTCATCCAAGATGTTCCTGTCTTTCTTTCTTCAGTCGAAAAGAAATGAAGGTTTTTGATGAAAACATTCCAGGATTAGTAGGGAAGGCATAGGTTTTTGAAGAATACGGAAATGCGGTTTTGGCGGAAGCACTTACAATGGCGATCATTTGTTTATATAAAGCATATACATTTAAATTTTTTTCTAAAATGACCGATTCTTTTGCTAGATAAGACCCTTATTCTTATCGTCTGGTATCGTTTAAAGCCCTTTGAAGCTGCACTGAAACTGTAATTTTGACCTTCAACCGTTTGGAGGTCACTGAAGTCCGCTATAAGGAGAATAACCCTGGAATGTTTTCATCAAAAACCTTAATTTCTTTTCGACTGAAGAAAGAAAGACATGAACATCTTGGATGACATGGGAGTTAGTAAATTATCAGGAAAAATTTACTTGAAAGTGGACTAATCCTTTAATACAAAGTAAATATTTTCCAGATGTTATTTTGGTATTAATATAATGCTTAAATTCTGTCATCATTTACTTAACTTTATGTTCTTCCAAACCCGTATGACTTTCTTTCTGCTGCAGAACACAAAAGAAGATATTTTGATGAAAACTGTAGTCCATTGACTTTCATTAAATGGACCAAGAAGAGACATTTTGAGACATTTTTCAAAATATATTCTTTTGTTTTTTAGGTTTGGAACGACATGAGGGGGAGTAAATGATGACGAAATATTCATTTTTGGGTGAATTATCACTTTTAATGAGATTTTATAGACATAAATGCTGTCTTTATATTTTAGGTACAGACACTATCTTGCAAGAGAATCATCATATGGGGATCTTTGGCATAAAAAATGTTGGATTACTTTTAATTGACTACTTGCTTACATTATCAGATCAGTGCTTATTGATGGCAGATATATGTATACAGTCAGAAAACTCATCTGTGTAGACTGCTGTGTTTTGCCCCAAACATTCTTAAGTCTCTCCATCTTATGACTTTTCCAAGCAATCCTTATCTCATTAGAGCAGGAAATGTGATTTTACTTTTTCACACCCTACACTGATATACTTGGGGGCGCTTTAAGAAATACTGCCTCTGCCTGGAGAAAAAGCTCCATTTGCCTTCATAGGGCTCAGGGCAGAGAACGAGGAGGGAGCTTTCTTGCACTATTCTCAGTCTCTTACCAAGCTAAGACAGTTTAGTGCCGAGACTCAACTGCTGCTGCCTAGGCGTAGCCCAGGAAAGAATTTGCATTAGCCTCCTAGATCAGTCGTGTGCAATGAAAAATGGAAACCTGCTTGAGAATTTATTAGCTCGTGATGTATATGCGAAACTCTTTTCAGAAAGAAAACCACAGTTAAAAATAAGCCATTGTTATTAAGCCTCTTGTAGCTGGCCCAACGCTGCTGGAGAAAAGAGCATTCTCTTTTGTGGCTTTTAAAAATAGCAACATCTGGCTGGTAATCAGACAGTAGCTTGTCTCTGTATGCATCTTGTTAGGTCCGAGACTTGGGTGTGTAGGGGGCAGCAGGGCCCTATTAGCTTGTCACCAGGCTCTGAGACAATGTGCTCTCATCAGAGGTGTGGCAGTGCTGCTGCTGCTGCTACTGCTCTGTGGTATAATTAACTCTGCCACCTAAAAATCACAATGTTACACTATAACTTTGAATTAGTGTATTCCTTCCAGCTTGACGTCACTGTCTCTTACCTAAGGTTGATTTACATTTGCATGTTTCTTATTGTTTATTGTAGACTCTGAGTGTTTAGAAATGTTTTGTTTCTGCCTGCATTGAATATTTTGCCATTCAAGTTTATAATTGATTATTCAGTAAATTCATATTATTATTTATACAACAGTTTGTTCTGGTTCTCGAATCTGATTGGCTGAAAGGTCTTTCTGGCCATGCAATATTCTACCAGTATCACCACAGGAACCGTTTTACCCTTTGAATCACTCCGCTGTCAGCATTCTCACAGCAAATGTCATGGCGGATGAGCAAACTCACCATATTTTTATAGATACTGTTATTTTGTTACGGAATGTAGTTTTAAGAGGTTTTTTTTAGGCAAGAATGTAGTTGTTTAGATCTCAGATATGCGATTTATATGTAAACATAGCGCCTATTTGAAAATTTGTTTAGACGCTTTCGGAAATGGAATTTGCCACTGGCTTTTATGTAGAAAGTGTTTTAACATGAAACAATCATTTTGGGTATATCAAATGGGCAATCTTTGGTCTTATTAATCTATTACTTGTTCCAGAGCTAATAGATTTGGCTTAAGGGAATTTTTATTATTTATTTATTTATTACTTGCCAAAAAAAAAAAATGTTATTTATTATTCAGTTGTTTTATTAGTTATCTATTATTTGGACAGAAGGGTATTGCAGGGTTGTAGAAATGCAGCATAATGTATTCCTAGATATTATTTGTTAATAACTTTTGGTTAACATTGCATGTTCAGTAACCATTTTCTTTCACTATGACAATTTGAATATTTGTTAATTCATTTTATTATTTGTTATTTAATTGATTTATATTATTATACATTGTTTTATTCAGAAAGAAGGATATTGCAGGATTGCAAAAATTCAGTGCAACTTAATAACTTTTTTTAAATGTCTTTATTTATTTGGTTGTAACTGCTTTATAAAGCCTATACACAATACAGAAAGAAAGAAATATAATCTCTCTTAAAGTGCATCAGATATTACAGTATTTCTGCTGGTAATTTTTCCATTGTTTTTTTTGTTTGTTTGTTTGTTTTGTTTGTGTTTTCATTTTTTTATTCATATACATTATACCTTTCAAACGGTTGAGGTCATCTTCATCTGTGCCATACCCCAATATTCAAAATGGTGATAATCACATTCTGAATAGTTTAATAGAGAGCCATTTCATATGCTATCCTGTCTCATGGGGTTAGGTGTTCTTTAAAGAGAAAATATGTATAATTCTATGCTGCAGTTAATTATTGGCTGCTGCTGAAAGAGAAAGACAGTAATTGGAGACTAGCGGCTATTCTGATCTGCTAAGGCCGAGAACATTTTGCTGTTGCTAATCCGAGGGCACAGTCAGATTTGTCATTGAAATAAGTGAATGTGAAAGGAAATGGATCCTGAACATATATGAATTTATTTATGGTTACTAGTACTGTATGTCGAACCCCTATATAGGCTACTTGTGGTCTTTTCTTTACCACAAAGTTAATACCGCTAATTGTATCAATTGCTCTTGCCCATTTCTTTTTTATCTTTATTCTTAATATATACATTGTCGAGACACACTGCCTCATTAAAGAGATATCTACAGGTTAGGTGCCTGCTCCCTTCTGCACTAATTGTGGGACATGTCATTAGTGGTAAGTAATGTTAATTGGAGAGACCTGCAGTAGCAGGCTGGTGAGAGTTTGATAGGAACAGAGGGTTAGAGAGCGAGTGAGGAAGAGAGAATGTGAAGGACACTCCACAGTACAAAGCTCTCAGCTACAGTAGACCTCTCATTAGGTTACATGATTCTGAAGAGGCTCTTGTGATTCCCATGGGAAGGCAACTTTAAAAGTTATACTTAAGGCACTCAAGCTTCTGGACTTTGGTGTGAGTGGTCCTTGACCAAGGCCTCATAATTAACATATATAGGTATAGCAATGGTGTATAGGAGAAACTAGCTCCTTCTGAATGGTTAAATGTGTACATTAGTTAACATTAGTTAATGCACTGTGAACTAACATGAACAATGAATAAAGATTCATAAAAGTTATTGCACACTGTTAGTTAAAGTTAGTTAATGCGTTAACAAATGAGACCTTATTGTAAAATGTTACCAAATTATCTTATTATGCCTTTATTTTAACAGGAAATACTGTTAAAGAAGAAGAAATCATTCAGACAGGAATATATTTACTTTGTATTGAAATTGGTGACGCAATATGGCTTTATTTATGCAGTTTTATATTTAAGACACATTATTATTAAGTGTCACAGCTGGCCTGCTAATTAAAAGTTAATGTCATATAAATATCGCACATAAAATCACCCCAAAATTGCTGTTTTTTGTTGTTGTTTATTCATGCCACTGAAATGAAGGACAAAATATTGTGCCTAAAGTTAGTCAGATGTTCAGAAGCCCTCAAGTCTAACAGATAAAGACTGATCTTCCAGATGGGCACTTCCTGGCCCAGCTGCCAGTCCATATTTACTTGATTATCCAGAATTTATCTCTGCCCTCAGTTGCTCTGTTCCAGACTCTATCATTTGAAGGCATCATAGGCTCAAAAAAGCTGTTTCAAAAGGTAATTAATTATGCTGCTTTATAAGATAAATAAAGCCAAATTAGAAGACAACTTCCCAAATATAACTCATGCAGAATGCAAAATGAACTGAAACAAGCTCAGTGGGAAAAACAATAAAACCAAGATGGTGGACAAGGTGAGAGAATGCTGATGAATAAATAATTTGAATGTAAATTTTTGTTCAAGACTAAAACTGATTAGACTAATTGGAATACTTATTATAGTACTGCATTACGGTAACAACAGGCTAACATCAAACTCTTCTGAGTCTCCCATGTGGAGCGATGGCAAGGAATTCATTTATTCTAGTGAGGAGAGTGAAGTTTTAGATGAGAAACTTTGCTTTGCCAATGGCAGTTCACAATTCAGCTAAAATCCAGATAAGGAATTACCCATGAGCCTCAGCTTGAAGCGAACAGATACACTAAGGGAATGGTTGGAATAATAACTTGAATTTGTGCAAAATATGTTGAAGTCTTTGTTTAATGGCCTTCAGCGAAGACCATGAGAACCAGACAAGATGTCTGCACAGACCCTATAGCCAGCTACAACTCTCCCACCAAATCCTGGTGTATATATCCCAATCTTCAAGTAGAAGTAACTGGATGAAATATTTGGAACGATATCAATCCACAGTCTGACTTGTGATGCAGCCTGGAATTGAACAACACCATGTTTGTTCATCTAGCCAGAGGAGAATTGACCCCCCAATTCACCCCCCCCCCCTCCATTTCTGTCACCCATTGAGTTGGGGCTCCTTGCCACAGTTGCCTCTGGCTTGCTTAGTTGAGGCCACTTAATATTTAACAATATTATTGATCTGACTGCACTGACATTATTGGAAGAACTGAGCTGCAGCTGGATGATGACATCGCTGTTTTCTCCAGAGCTGCTTTATAGATGAATTGATCTCATTCCATAATTGATGAACTTTACACAGTTATTGAACTGAACTGAATCAACACAGAACTGATTTCAACTGAATAATGACTGTTTACTATTTTCTTTTTATAGCTGCTTTACAGCTGAATTGAACTTTATTCTATAAAGAGCTATATTAATAAAGGTGACTTGACTTTGATATTTCTCTTGTTATAAGGATGAGAATATGGCACAAAGACAAGAATTACACAGGACAAGACATTTTCTCTAAAGCATTTATCATTTTCTTTTTATATCCAGGGTATTTCTGTATAATGATGGAATATTTGGGGCTTTTTTTGCACTAATAAGGTTAAATAGCTGGGACAGGTCAAACTTTAATGAGCCCTCTTACATAAAGGTTGGCCTGAACCACATTTTCTTTAGCCTGCTGTGGACTCCACAGGAAAGGTTTGTGCCTTAGGATGTTGTGTCTTAAATGATAAATGATTCACTGAAGCCAGTCCTCAGGCTGAGTCAGGTATAAACTGGAGTTAATGGCTACGATATTGCAGGCTTTCTATATACCTCTTCCACAATGGTTTTGGGGATTTTGTTGGGTATTAGATATCTTTGGTAGCAACCTCAAGTACTGTCCAAAGTAACTGCCCTAAGAGTCCCCTTTCTTGTCCATTTACAGCAAACTGGCACAGCAGTGTTGCCAAAAATTGTCCTGTTCTTCCTCAGCTGAAGGTGAACTAACATAACCTAGAAACCATGTCCTCAAACTCACAATGCTAACACCAGTGATCACATTAGATTTTTATTGATTCCATCAAGTACTCTGCCTTAGAGTTTCCATGAAAAAATTTCAGTTGTATCCCTCTTTCTTATATAAGAGAAATCCAATTTTTCACTGATCTCTGAAATCTCTTCAGAGTAACAATGTGAATATAACAGTCACTTCCTTTCTTAAAGGGGTAGTTCATTCAAAATTACAATACTTTCAAGACAATTCTTTCATTCAATCATGGCCTAATGTCCTTGTCACTCTTAAAGGTGCCCTCGAATTAAAAATTGAATTTATCTTGGCATTGTCAAATAACAAGAGTTCAGTACATGGAAATGACATACAGTGAGTCTCAAACTCCATTGTTTCCTCCTTCTTATATAAATCTCATTTGTTTAAAAGACCTCCGAAGAACAGGCGAATCTCAAGATAACACAGACTGTTACGTAACAGTCGGGGTGTACGCCCCAATATATGCCAGCCCATGTTCCCAACATTATGAAAGGAATTACACAAGGGCAGCCAGTATTAACGTCTGGATGTGCACAGCTGAATCATCAGACTAGGTAAGCAAGCAAGGACAATAGCGAAAAATGGCAGATGGAGCAATAATAACTGACATGATCCATGATATCATGATATTTTTAGTGATATTTGTAAATTGTCTTTCTAAATGTTTCGTTAGCATGTTGCTAATGTACTGTTAAATGTGGTTAAAGTTACCACTGTTTCTTACTGTATTCACAGAGACAAGAGCCGTCGCTATTTTCATTATTAAACACTTGCAATCCGTATAATGCATAAACACAACTTCATTCTTTATAAATCTCTCCAACAGTGTAGCATTAGCCATTAGCCACGGAGCATAGCCTCAAACTCATTCAGAATCAATGTAAACAATATAACAGTATATATTAGATTATGTGAGTATTACAATATAATACTCGCATAATCTGACACATGCATGCCACCTGCATGACGAACACTATGTAAAGATCCAATTGAGGGTTATATTAGCTGTGTGAACTTTGTTTAGGCACTGTTCAAGGCAAGCGCGAGCTCCGTGGGCGTGGAGCATGAGAATTAAAGGGCCAGTAGCCCTGAAACGGCTCATTTATAATGATGCCCCTGTTTTGCTGTTTAAACACCTTTATAATGATGACGTTAGTTGAGCCATATGAGCGATGGGCGCCGCCATGTTAGTTTGCACCGTGCAGAGAATCGGATCTGTTGGATTTACAAGCCGTGAATTTATCCACTTCTCCCGAAATACATGAAAGTAAGTGTGCCGGTGAACTGGGGAAGAATAGAGTAAGCTTTTAAGTTACTTTCACGATGTATATCTGATATGAATTAAACGTGTTGTCAAGTTATAATGGAAAGGGTTGTTATTTCCGCTTCTATAGACATCATTGTGTATTTTACAAACTCTAAATATATTGTTTAATTAGTACTTATGTGCATTTAAATGTCTGAAACCTGAAATGAACATTATTTGGTTGAAAACACTGCATATATGTGATATGAAAAGTGCTGCGCGCGTCCGTCTCTGGTTTAGAGCCAGTTAAAGCGCGCACGCACATTTGAATTTGGCAGTTGATCACGTAATGCACTGAACGTTCTAATCACACTGGTGTGATCGTACGCTCCTGGGGCAGCTAAGACTGATCACACCGGTGTGATCGTACACATCAAAGGGTTAAAAAAATGAATTAAAAATAATCTATGGGGTATTTTGAACTGAAACTTCAAAGACACATTCAGGGGACACCTTAAACTTATATTACATCTTTTTAAAAAAAGTTCTGGGGCACCTTTAAGTGACACAATTTTAATTTTGGGGTGAACTATCCCTTTAAGAATGAATCAAAGACTTCAAATCTATAGGTCTACCTGCATGAATCAGACCCTGCTTTAAAGAACTAAGTCTTTATCTGTGTTCTCTCTAGTTGGTGCTTCCAGAATACTCTATCCATGGACTCTTCTGCATCATGTTCCTGTGTGCACAGGAGTGGCTTACTGTAGGCCTGAATATCCCACTACTCTTCTACAACACATGGAGGTGAGCACCTGAACCAGCCTTTATTCCCCTTAAACAGCCTATGAGGACTATAATATTCCTGCTATCTGTCAGATATCAGTGAAATAGGAAATAGGAAATCACAGCAATACTTCTGATATTATTATACCAATGTATTTTTTTGTGAATATTTAAGGATAAAAATTATAGCCATTTAAAATTAAAAAGCCATTATCAACAGCTCTATGTGACTGAGTGATGAGCTATATATTGAGGGGTAATTATCCTACAAGACTGTTTATTAAAAAAAAAAAAGAAGAAGAAGTGGGAATTTTCATTCTAAATTATTGTTATTGAAAAAAATTGGCAACACTTTATTTTAGGGTCTTTTAACTAGTTCCTTATTAGCATGCATATTACAAGAATATTGGCCTATTCTGCTTATGAAAAAAACAAAACTGGCACTGCGTTCGTTCCGTAAGTAGAAGCATTAGGACATACAGCATAAGCGTTTTGAAGAATACAGAAAGCGGAATCACGTGCAAGGCGATAATTTGTGTTTATAAAGCATATACAGTTGTATTTTTTTCAAAAATGACCAATCATTTCGCTAGATAAGACCCTTATTCCTCGTCTGGTATCATTTAAAGCCCTTTGAAGCTGCACTGAAACTGTAATTTTAGCCTTCAACCGTCTGGAGGCCATTGAAGTCCACTATAAGGAGAATAATCCTGGAATGTTTTCATCAAAAACCTTAATTTCTTTACGACTGACGAAAGAAAGACATGAACATCTTGGATGACATAGGGGTGAGTAAATTATCAGGAAATTTGTATTTAAAGTGGACTAATCCTTTAATAGTTTATATGTGTTCCCTTTACTAAAATGTTACCAAAAATTCTATATTTTTATGTGAGGACTGATCCTCTTTTGATACAGCATCAGTAGTGGAATTATCAATATTTCAGATCAATTTCATTCCTAATTATCCTACATTAAAGCTCCTTGGCACTAAATGTACAGTGTGTTCCTAATCTTGTCATTGCGCATTAGTCTTTTTCATTTTTTGGATGAATAATAAGAGACTGAATGTTTCATCACACAGTGAAACAACTTGGAAATTCATAACTTGGATAAAATTAGTTTCAGTCACTTTGCAGTGGAGCGCTTAATATTTCTTCAGGGTTTGTTACAAAATGTTCAGATCTATTGTCAATTACTGCCACAGTCCTCAGAATATGAGAGATCATTCTCTTTGGGGCCCGAGCACCGATGGTGTGAGGACTCTATTAGGCCTACTCTTCTTCTCCGAAATGAATCACATTTTTGAGGGCCTAAACATGCTCGAAAACTCATGAAACGTGTCAAAAGTTTTTATTTCTTTTGCAGATTGATAAATGGTGAAACACTAAACTTAATTTGATTATTGTTATGAAGTTACATTTAATTAGCTGGTTGAGTTTACCATCAATAATTATCAATAAAATCAAACTACCTTTTTTCACTGATCCAATGATTCTGCTACCCAGTGCACTCTCTCTTTTTCCCTTCGTTTTGCTCCAATTCTTCCATGTTTTTCTTCCTAATGCACTTAAAGCCTCCACTTCTTGTTTTTGAGTCACCTAATAGAATTATTACACCAGGGGTGGCGTTTTTCCTCATCTTTCCTCTCTAAGAACTGCCTACATTGACAGAAATAGAATAAAACAAAACTTTGCATTAGACATTAAAAAATAAAAACAGACAACAAAACAAAGGTTCACATAATTTTTCAAGAAGCACTACCCGCCTTGTGTTTTTTCCCATTTTCGGCAGGTACTTCCACAGCCCCACAGACACTAAGGAGCTTCTCTATGATCCAGCGTCCGTCATGAACGGAGACACGCTCAAATTCTGCCAAAAAGAAGCCTGGTGCAAGATGTCCTTCTTCGTCCTTTCGTTCTTCTACTATCTCTATTGGTGAGTAGATATCCAGAAGCTGTCTCAACCAAACTTTATTGTTTGCTAATGGGGTTCTGTGCAAAATCTTCACTAATTGTTTTTTTGTTTGTTTTTTACAGCCAAATATGCTTTTTAGTGTGTGTCTTTGCTATAGTATAAGCTATATCAAGACTATAGCATAGCAGAGATGTATACCTAAACAAGCATTTAAACTGACAAGGATGCCAGCAACATGCCTTTGGGCAGAATTCCTGATTCTTTTTTCCTCCACACTAGATCATGTCACATTAAATGTTAATATACACACATAAAATGCACATATTCTATAAAGGTTCACCCTTCGAGCGAACAGGCCTTATGACCTTTTGTCAGATCAAAGGCAGTTCTTGTGTATCAGCCAAATTCTCTATTATTTAATGCTGTTTGCTTCTGGAATTGAAATTCTAGGGCAAATACAGTCGTTTTACTTCCTTTTTCCCCAGCATCTATTGGTATGCACTCAATCTTTGAGGAGTGATGGTTTTGGTGCTTTTCTTCACAATGGTCTTGCCATCTTGGGAATCTTGACCTTTCCTCTAACTGCTCGCTTTTTATTGCTACTTTCTTAAAGAAATGTTTGGTAACACTTTATTTTACAATGTCCTTGTTACATATGTTACATTATGTTTACATGCAACTAACCCTAAACCAAACCCCATTCCAAATCCTAACCCTGTAGTAAGTACTGTAACATGTTGTTAAAATAAAGTGTAACTGAATGTTCAGTATAAGTTAAAATAAATCAACAGCATTTGTGACATAATGTTGATTACCACAGAAAATCATTTCTAATTCTTGGAAGTTGGAAGGAATGGAAGTTAAATAGGCCACACAATAAATGTTAAACCACACAAAGTTTATAGCCACAAGCACAGTGTAGTATAGCCACAATACTTATGTTAATATTATAAATATTATGGGCTATTTTTGCTTAACAGGGCAAACTAGCATGAGAGCCAATTCCAAAAAAGCACCAGTGGTAGTGGAAATTTCTGCACATGCAAATTAAAGAACAACAAAGCCATTTTCCACACAATCTAGCAAGAACAGAGCAAATTAGCGTCTGGTTTAAGACATGCTTTTTTGGGGGCGGTAAATAATGGCGCAAATACCAATAAATTGACTAGCGCAAACTTTAATAAATCACCTTGCATGATTTATTAACATTCCCTCCTCCCATAAATTTGTGTTTTAAAGGGAAACTCTTATGCTGCGTTCACACCAAACGCGAATAGAGCGTCAAATTCGCGTCTAGTTTGCCGCTTGAACATTTTGAATGCATTTGAAGGCCGCGGGTCGATAAACGTGTACGTGACTCAAAAGTGAGCCCAGGTAGCCCAATCTCCTCACCGACACTCTTCCAAGCGAGCTCCTTTTTATTCCTGTCTGAAGTATGAACTTGTGTCATAAATCTCTGGGTGACTGCTCACTGATAATATCAGTCGTTCCTCCATTTTGAATGAGTGACTCCGGGCGGGCCTGCCGCCACAGTATGGCAAGCCAAAGTACTCACAAACGCCTGGTCGGACGTCTGATTGCACACGGACGCGTCAAAAGCGCGCGTTTTGGCAGCAAAACGCGCGTCCTCGACGTGTGATTTGCGTTAAGAACGCGCGTTTTTAACGCGCGCTTTGGTATCATGGAAAACGCGCGTCAAGAACGCGCGTTTTTGTGTACCTAAACGCGCGTTCTCAACGTGTGATTTGCTATTAAAACGCGCGTTCTTGACGTGCGCTTTGGAGTGACAAAAAACGCGCGTTTTTGACGTGCGTTTATCATAACGAAAATGGGCGTCGAATACGTGCGTTTTGAGTCAGACAAAACGCTCGTTATGAACGTGTAAACAGGTAAACCAAACAGACAGTGCAAACGTGTGTTTGAAGTGTCCATCAGGCGAAGAGAACGCGCTCTTTCCTTAGTGTTCTCAAAAGTGCACGTCGAAAGCGTGTGCTCTCTCTTTAGGGCTTTGAGTCTGTTATAGGTTTAGGACAGCATTATCATTAAACTCAACCAAAACAACATGGAATTATCAAGGATAAATTTGGCAGATGATTATAATTGTTGAGTTATAATCCAGTATAATTAATATGAAATATGCATATAAAAATGTAAAACTATTATTTAAAATAGCCGTGGGGGATGACAGGATAAATATACCTTCGATCAAGGCCAAAACTTTGTAAGTTTGTAAGGAGCCAATAAAATACTACACCACATGTATGATCATCTTGGCTATATATTACGGTGGCGTATTGCCTCATACATAATATGTTTTCCACTCAATTATGTCGTTAAGACATCTTTACATCTTTTTCTCATAATAACGAGATGTTATGTCGTTAAAACGACATATTTTGTACGTGTACGAAAAATACCTTTATACCTTTATCTGATCTATAGAGCTCATAGCCTATATCAGTTCGATTTACATTTATTTTGTTTAGCGCTTTTCACAATACTCAGTCCTATAGTTTTAAGCAGCTTTATAGGAAATGCTTTAACATTACAATTTGGAGTACATAATCTGTTATCAAAGGTGACTGTACAAGTTATGGCCTAATTTCAGACATATATAGCCTACATACATAGGCTATATGTAGTTAGCTAACATTAATTTAAACAATGTAGTCTATTAAGGTAGAAACAATGAGCGATGTCCAGAAAATGTGTAGACATAGCTTATATTAAACGCTGTAGCCTACTAAGAAAGCATAGGTACTACACAGAAAAATGTATTCGTGCAGAATTTGATATTTTAATAGCCTATCACTTAGTAGGCTACATTAAGAGACCTTAAGCTTTTTCTTTATAACGGTTTTCTATAAGAGAAAAACACTTAATTAAACGAACTGCGTTCATATCTTTGCTGTACATAGTATGGTTTAGTATGGTGTTTACTGAGTTTGGTCTTCTATGTCACACATTACACAAGCATTAAGCTTTAAACATGTATTTTAGGCTATTTCCACAACAAATCTATAATGGTATTCATAATGAGAATAGTTATAAAAAGTATAAAATAATCATAAACAAATTATAGCATTCATTACAAACAATATTTATTTTAAAGCTTAAAATATTATTTAAATCGAAACTGTTGGGCTCTCATTCGGCACAAATCCAATTGTTTTTTAGCACTTGGACGTTAAAATATATTTACGCCTATTATGTTGTTAAACAATGCTTTCATGTCCCAAAACCACACCCTTCAGATGCGCAAAAACATGTTTGGAACAGGGCCGATTATTTCAATATTAGGGGAATGAAATATGAATTATAATCATTCTAAATTACCTGGTATTATTCATGAATATTCAATAAGAATATCGACAAACTTTAGGCTATTTTGTATTTGTCTAGATTGGCAATATGTAGCTATTATTTTCTTTTTTAATATTTTTTCCAATACATGTAATCTTTTAAACACTATTATTATTTTTTAAACTCTGCCTTTGTGCAAATTAACTTGGATGTATAACAAAATTTAGTAGTTTAGGCTTTAAAATATTGTTTGTAGGTAACGAATGACAATATAATTTATGTTTATTTAATACTTATATTTTGTATAGAACAATTTAAAGGATTTGTTGTGAAAATAGCTTAAAATACATGTTTATCGTATTTTTTTGTAAAATTTCGTTTTCACCGGCTATCCCGGCTTCAGGTTGGCATAGGGGCATTTAATCCCATAGGGGGGCACCACTACTTAGGTATTTTTAGTTCCCCTACAAATCTTTTCAATTTAATGGTATTCAGAAAAACAGAACAATAATGAAAAATATAATATATATTTTCCATATGCACTAGTATTTAGATGCTATAGCCTATAGCCTATTTATTATTTAAACTCTCTGATTGTACACAGATATTTAAAATGAGCAGTGGAACTTTTTCTGTATTTGGTTGACTGTATTTTGTTTTGACAATAAACAGGCTGTGAAGTCAAGTTATAGTAGGCTAGCTACTAAAACTGATAGTCTATGGCGCCGGCGCGTTCACTTGATTTTTTTTTTTTTATAAAAGCGTAAACAACTTAAAATACTCAGACATTTATGGTCATAAGAGTAATACCATTCCAATCTGTGTAGGTATAACTATTATTGTAACTATTATTTGTACTCACACAATAAAACATTGCTTGAAAAATAAAGACAAGCAATGCCTTTTCGTGAACTTCTCAAAAATGAATGGAAACTCAGCATATTAGATGGTCTACTTGTCGAAACTTTGTACTTGTACTTTTTTTCTTTCATTTTCTTAATATGTTAATTATTTAGGTTTAATATATTTTGTGTATGCCTAGCTATATAGGAAGAAGCTATTTATTCCTTTTATAAGATTTTATCTCGTTTCTTCTCCGTTCACAGAAGCGCTGCATGCGATGCAATGAATCCTCCTGTTTTGTTGTTTCTTCTATATAGCCTAGGCTAAAACTGAACCCTGGGATTTTTTTCCTCATTCTAATTTCGTTTAATTCTAATTTAACATAATCTTGTCGGTTAATGAAAGGATCGCCTCAGGGGGGAGAAAGGAAATTATATTTAAATTTTTAACTAATATTTAGGCTATATTTTCTTAAATTTCAGGTTTATTTCGATTAGCATAAATGTTTTGAATAGTTTTTTTTTTTTTTTAGTTAACTATAGGCAAGGATAATATCCTTGCCTAGACAAAACACCCACAGAACTGCAGTATAGCCACAGTCATTTTTCCAGCTGTTTGAGCCACGAATATTTACAAATATTCACGAATTATTTAATGCCGTCTGAGACACAATCTCTGACCGGGAGTCTCAGACTCATCGAGGCCAATAAACCTTTTAAGAATAATGACACAAATGTTGGAAAAGTAATGTAGATATTTTTGGAGGTAGGCTATTGTCTCCACTTTCATTTATCAGTTTTATTTTGATAAATAGGTCAATGACAATATAGCATTATTGTTGTATCCGTAGTGTCAGGCCTGTTTACCGGTATTTTAGCTATATTATTTTTGAATAGGCCTATAATAAAATGCGACTGAAACACCAATGATATTTTTTTTCTCTTTTATTAGGCTAGAAACTGCATAGGCTATAATATTGTGTTCATTATTCTATGGGCATTGCCATCGATACAGGCATCGAAATGTATTTTACACTATATTTGCTTATGCTTTTCGAGTGCGGAAGTGTGATAAAGGCACTGATCTAGGATAAATTCTCTATTATAGATCAGATAAAGGTAGCCTATATGTTCACGTCATATATGCCTACAAAATATGTCGTTTTAACGACATAACATCTCGTTATTATGAGAAAAAGATGTCTTAACGACATAATTGAGTGGAAAAAATATTATGTATGAGGCAATACGCCACCGTAATATATAGCCAAGATGATCATACATGTGGTGTAGTATTTTATTGGCTCCTTACAAACTTACAAAGTTTTGGCCTTGATCGAAGGTATACTATTTATCCTGTCATCCCCCACGGCTATTTTAAATAATAGTTTTACATCACTGCAAATTTTAAAGAGTGAATTTAACTCCCTCAGAGTTAAAATTAACACTTACCCAGAGTATATATGGGAACCACTGGCAAAGTGTTAAATTAACACTTTTAAAAGAGTTAACATTATTAAAACTGTGACAGTGTTAACTAACAAACTCTTATAGTGTAAAATTTTAACACCACAATGGATGATCAGAACACCAACGTTGGAGTTCAAAGTTAACTTGATGACCTGGTCAACACTTAACCAACGTTCAAGCAAATTTTAAACTAAATTAATGTTGAGTATTTACATAGACCCCTAGGATTTACACTATAGTTACAACAGTTACCATCTATAAGTGTTACCATCCCAATAATCAGACCATAAAGTGCTGCAATGAATAGATTTTATTATTTTTCTTTTAACAGGGCTTCACATTTCATTTAAGCCAGGGACAGGGCACTCAAAATACCCTGTACAATGACCTTGTTCAACATTAAACTTCATAAAACAAGCTCATACCTGCTGTTTGCAGTCTATGATGCAGCCGTTTGGTACAATATAAAACAGTCTGTAAGCATAAAACAATCAAAAATCGAAGAGCTTCAAGTATCATCAAAAGCTTCACATAACATGACAGGTGCATTATGCAATACTCCGCAAACATAACACTTAAACATTGTTCACTGACTCTTAGTTCCTGTTCATGAGCTTGGCTCTCAGTTCCTTCACCTTTGGACTTTCTTCAGTGGTGTCAACATCTATACTGTCTGGAGGGATGTGTACATGTTGCTGAGAGCATCATTAAAGCTTACACTGAAAACGAAGTGTTCTAAATAGTTCAAAGGCTGCCAACGACGTGGTTCCCTGACATGGAATGAGCATCTTGTCAATCACAATGTAGTAATAATTGCTGATGGCCCACTTGTGAGTTCCTGAGGCAAGGAGATATGGCTGCCGATGTCCCTCCAGTTTCTCCAAGTGTTCTTCAACGCAGCTGATTGACTGTGGGAAAAATTATATATCAATTTACATAGTACTATTCTTACTAGTTTAGGTTTTCTGCAAGTATAATTAAATCTAATTTAATGCTCTTTGAAGGGTTAGTTCACCCAAAAATGAAAATAATTTATTACTCACCCTCATGTCGTTCCACACCCGTAAGACCTTCATTAATCTTCGGAACACAAATTAAGATATTTTAGTTGAAATCCGATGGCTCCGTGAGGCCTGCATAGCCAGCAATTACATTTCCTCTCTCAAGATCCATTAATGCACTAAAAACATATTTAAATAAGTTAATGTGAGTACAGTGGTTCAATATTAATATTATAAAGCGACGAGAATATTTTTGGTGCACCAAAAAAAACAAAATAACTTATATAGTGATGGCCGATTTCAAAACACTGCTTCAGGAAGATTCAGAGCATAATGAATCAGCGTGTCGAATCATGATTCGGATCGCATGTCAAACGGCTGAAATCACATGACTTTGCCGCTCTGAACAGCTTATTCGACACGCTATTTCATTATGCTCCGAATCTTCCTGAAGCAGTGTTTTGAAATCGGCCATCACTATATAAGTCGTTATTTTGTTTTTTTTTGGTGCACCAAAAATATTCTCGTCGCTTTATAATATTAATATTGAACCACTGTACTCACATGAACTGATTTAAATATGTTTTTAGTACATAAATGGATCTTGAGAGAGGAAATGTCATTGCTGGCTATGCAGGCCTCACTGAGCCATCGGATTTCATCAAAAATATCTTAATTTGTGTTCCGAAGATGAATGAAGGTCTTACGGGTGTGGAATGGCATGAGGGTGAGTAATAAATGACATTATTTTCATTTTTGGGTGAACTAACCCTTTAATGCCAATCAGAATCAGAATCGATAAAATTCAAAAGATACCCAGCTCTATTAGTGAACAGAAGAGACTTATTTTTTTTAATTCTAATTAAAGTGTTACTTTGCCCAAAAATGAAAATAATATCATTTATTACTCAGCCTCATGTCGTTCTACACAGTAAGACTTTCGTTCATCTTCGAAACAAAGTTATTTTGTGTGTTAAAAATAAGTTATTTTTAAGTTATTTTTGATGAAATCCGATGGCTCCGTGAGGCCTCCATTGAGAGCAAAGCCACTGAACTTCTCAAGATTCAGAAAGATACTAAAAACATATTTAAAACAGTTCATGTGAGTACAGTGGTTCTACCTTAATATTATAAAGCGACGAATATACTTTTTGTGCACCAAAAAAAACAAACAAAAAAAACCTTTTCAACAATATCTAGAGATGGTTGATTTTGAAGCACTGCTTTGAATCTTTTTTTCGATCCAAACCATGCGATCCGAACCACTGATTTGAAACAAAAGCTTCGAAGCAGTGTTTTGAAATTGGCCATCGCTAGATATTGTTGAAAAGTCATTGTGACAAGCAGCCTGAGGGAACGACGCGAGGCTGGTGACGTGAGTGATATTGAGCGTCAGCTGCGCGTTGCAACTGTCTCTTATCTCTCACCGAGGAGCTCCTAGGTCTGGACTTTAAGTTATGTTTTATTATGTTTGTGTGGGCGGCAGTCATCCGTTACTTTTGTAAAATGTCCCACCCTGCTCGTCACAGACGTTATTTTGTTTTTTTGGTGCACAAAAGTAATCTCGTCGCTTTATAATATTAAGGTAGAACCACTGTAGTCACATTAACTGTTTTAATTATGTTTTTAGTACCTTTATGGATCTTGAGAGGTTCAGTGGCTTTGCTCTCAATAGAGGCCTCACTGAGCCATCAGATTTCATCAAAAATATGAACGATGGTCTTATGGGTGTGGAACGATATAAGGGTGAGTAATAAATTACATTATTTTTATTTTTGAGCAAACTAACCCTTTAAATAGAATTAAAAGTCATTAATTTTAAGGCCCTTTTTTTTTCCGTGAAATCCATTTAATGACTTTTAATGCTTTTCAGTGCTCCATGGAAACAATGTAGTTTTTGCTACCCACTAAAAATCACAAACTGTAGCCTGGCACATACCTTGTGAAATACAGCTAGATGGTCCATGGACTGAGCTGTGCTGATCTTCAGTTTTTTCCTTTTTTAAAGGTTGTGGTGGCAGGATATGCAGAAGCAGCAGAAAATATGTCATATCACTGTCCCACTCTAAAAGAAACAAAAACAAAAAAAGTGATTTTTTTTCCCGACCCTTTTTGTGTTGTTGTCACATGAGTGCTGTGAAATGAATACCTGGGTGATCCTCTGAAGATTCATCATGGTACTGATTCCTGGCAGGCTTCAGCAAACTCTGGAGCACTGAGGTGGTAGTAAGGTCAAGGTTATCTGCTTCTCTGATCACCTTTTCCTTATAGAATGTAGGCCACTTCTCCAGCAGTTTGACAGCTGTTTGTGGACCAAAGAGGAGGCTAAAACCTTGTGCTATCTGCAGCAACAGAAACAGAAACTTTTATTCATATTTCTGACAATCATATAGCCTACTAAGCTCAGAGATATTAATTGTAATTGAAAAAAAGGATGCCAATACTTACTAGATCTTTAGTGTCCAGCAGCCTTGGAAACACTCTGAGGATGGTGTGTGATTCATCAGGAAGGATTGTGGATGGGTGATCACCAGTCAACTTCTAAGGATGACAGCAATATCTTTCTACCCTGTTTAACAAATGCACTTACCAAAAAAAAAAAAAAAAAAATCCCTTTTATGAAAGATATTTACAAGATTTATATATACAATAAATACTTTTACAATACATGTAGAATTCATATTAATCATATTGCTTTTTAGGACTTTAAGACACAATTATTAAATATCTAACTTCACAAGGTTATGTTAGCCTCATGACAACTTTAACGTTACAGATAAAAAACAAATTACTTACCTGAAGAAGAAAATATTAAAAGTATAGTGTCTCGTGATCCGGTTGATTCCTACACAAGAGAACGTACATCAAATGTATTGTTAAAATAAAGTAAACGCCATCAGAGGTATTTTATTAGTTTGTGACACATATCTTCAATGATAAAAAGCGATTAACGTTGACGTTGCTGAATAACGTTAGATTGCGCGCGATATTATTACAAACAAAACCCCCGGAAATAGCCCACTAAAACTCTCTAACTCGAAATGAAAGCAAAAAAGAAAATTGTGTCTCCAATAACTGTATTTTTATATAATTGTTGGAATCATCCCTCAGGCCGGCTTGGACGCCTCAGTGGCAGAGCCGTTGGAAAAGGCCTCTGATCCGCGGGCTAACGTTAAGCTCTGCCTGCAGGACGCATGTTCGACACACCTAACGTTACCATATCAACTACTCCGATAAACTTCATGTTTGCACAAAAAGAGCCATACAATGCAAGCACCGAGTAAAACATTTTCCTTGAGACACTTCTTATTTATAACCGATTGGAGCAATATTTAAAACCGCTTCAGATGGAGCCTTGTGTAACGAACAAGGACAAATAAATAATTTGCGCTATAATACATCCCCGTATGTAAAAATATTAAAAACTAACACTAAATGAATAATGTTGATATAAAGTATCCCTTAAACGTAAACTTTAAAGTAGCTTTAACTCACCAGTTGTCGTTTTTCATTATCCTCCGCATGGCACGAGAAAATGGCGTCTGGAAAAATCTTTCAGCGAGATCGCTGAATAAATGCCCGGATGTTGCAAATAACACTGGGGGGTGTTGCATACCTGTAACTCAGTGATTACACTGAAGCAAACAAGCTTTTAACACTGATAGTGTTAATTTCTCTAAATTTTACACTGTAACTTCAACACTTTACTCTGAATTGGCTTAACACTTGAAATTTAACACTGATGAATTTGCTGTGCATTTTTATATGCATATTTCATATTAATTATACTGGATTATAACTCAACAATTATAATCATCTGCCAAATTTATCCTTGATAATTCCATGTTGTTTTGGTTGAGTTTAATGATAATGCTGTCCTAAACCTATAACAGACTTAAAGCCCTAAAGAGTGAGCACACGCTTTCGACGTGCACTTTTGAGAACACTAAGGAAAGAGCGCGTTGTTCTTTCGCCTGATGGACACTTCAAACACACGTTTGCACTGTCTGATTGGTTTACCTGTTTACACGTTCATAACGAGCGTTTTGTCTGACTCAAAACGCACGTATTCGACGCCCATTTTCGTTATGATAAACGCACGTCAAAAACGCGCGTTTTTTGTCACTCCAAAGCGCACGTCAAGAACGCGCGTTTTAATAGCAAATCACACGTCGAGAACGCGCGTTTAGGTACACAAAAACGCGCGTTCTTGACGCGCGTTTTCCATGATACCAAAGCGCGCGTTAAGAACGCGCGTTCTTAACGCAAATCACACGTCGAGGACGCGCGTTTTGCTGCCAAAACGCGCGCTTTTGACGCGTCAGTGTGCAATCAGTCGTCCGACCAGGCGTTTGTGAGTACTTTGGCTTGCCATACCACAGCAGCAAGCAGGCTCCTGATTGGTTAACGCGGCGCGAATTTAAGCCAAAGTTCAAATTTTTCAACTCGGGCGTCAGACGCGAATTCGCGTCAAACGCGTAAATGCACAAAAAGCACCATTCGCGCGTATCGCGCGAAACGCTCAATTCGCGTCATTCGCGCGAACTAGACGCGCGAATGAGGCGAATTCGCGTCTTCCGCGCCGCGCTAAACGCCTCATTTATGAGGGGTGACTTCAACAAAATGTGATGATTGCTAAGCAAACTGAGAGGAGAACTAACGTGTATACGCACGCCAGCCGTCTGGCCAAAATCCCATAGTATTCAGGCGTCAGACGTCAGATATGAGACGTTAGACGTCACGGTCACGTGTTGGAGCTGCGCTCAAAGTGCGCGGCGGCGATGGCGGCGACGTAGTTGAGAAAGTATATTTTTTACTTTGCGTCTGGATAACGTACGTGTGGATAAACGTCTGGATAACGTACGTGTGGATAAACGCCTGGATAACGTACGTGTGGATAAACGTCTGGATAACGTACGTGTGGACTAGCGTCTGGATAATGTATGTGTGGATATTGATAATAATATTTTTGCTTTATTCTTATTTTGTCCAAAGGAAGCTTTAATTAAGGTGTAAATGTTCATAAATGTAGGAAGCATTATAAATCTGTCTCTCTGAATGAAGCTTGGCCATTCCTCCGGCCACCTCTGTTGCGCAAGCACCGCATTTGTTGACTTTTCTCCGTTTAAAGAACACACCGCTATTCCAGCTGAACTAAGGCTTTCACCTCTTAATATGGAAAATAATAATAATAATAATAATAATAATAATAATAGGCTAATAATAATAATAATAATAATAACAAGCCCAAAAATGCATATAAGTGGCCATGGTAACACTGCAAGTGCGCGCTTTGCTTGAAGCAGCTAAACAAATAAAACAGCAGAGACGAACTCAATGGTCAAACAGGTTTTTGTTTTTTTGTTTTTTAAGAGCATGTTTACGTAGAAAAATAATGTAAAAGTGCTGCAATGGCATAAAAAACATTAAGGTTAGCACAACGAAATAAACAAATATATTTCATGGTTATACACGCTCGTTTGAGATGTGTTGCATTAATTATTATTAGTAGGCCTAGACTTATTTATTTGTTCATGTGCTTGCATTCGATTTGTCTAATGCAATAAATTGAATTATTATATTTAAGCTTTAGTTATATTTTAGGTGATGTCGCTGGGTAAGTGAATTAAGAACAGTGCTCAGTCATAAAAAAATAAATAATGTGTGTGCGTGAGGCGCCGACGCAATCACTTACATTTTCTTATAAAAGCGGGAAAAAAAATAAAATACTCAGACATTTATGGTCACATTTATGTAACATTTCGAATCTGTGAAGGGTTAAATAGGCCTGTTATTTCACAAGAAAAAAAATGCCTGTAAAATAAAGAAAGCAAAAAGAATTTCCTTTCTGTGGACTTCTCAAAAATGAACCGAAACTCAAATAACTTACTTGTCGCAGTTTGTTCCTTTCATTTTGTTAATATGTTTATTATTTAGGTGAAATAAACTTCGCGCAGAGGTTATTTATTCCTTTTATAGGATTTCTCCATTCAGAAGTGCTGCTGCCCGATGATGATGATGAATCCTCGTGTTCTGTTGTTTATTCTGCTATTTGTTCATGTAGGCTAAAACTAATTAAACCCCTGGGATTTTATTAATGGGTCACAGACACGTATTCATTGTAATTTCGTTTAATTCTAATTTTACCTTGTCGGTTAATGAAAAGATAATGATCTCGTCGGTTGAAAGTCAGGGGAGGAAACGAAATGACAAAGGCAACATTTAGTTTTCGTTTAGTTTAAGTTTTTTTTTTAACTAATATATATTTTTTTTCTTATATTCAGGTTTATTTCGATTAGCATAAATGTTTAATAGCTAGTTTTATTTTTTCTTAGTTAACTATAATAACCCTGCCTGGGAAAAACATCCACAACTGCAGTACAGTCAATTTTCCAGCTGTTTAAGCCATGAATATTTACAAATTCACGAACTATTTATTGCCGTCTGGGACACAATCTCAGGCCGGGAGTCTCAGACTCATCGAAGCCAAATACAGTTATTGATGCTCGGGAAGCTAATCAATTTCTTAACGATCAGCATTTCATCTGAAAGAGGTTCGCCTGAAAATGTTGTCCAATAGAGGGAGCCACAGGATAAGGAATATTTTAAGCTTATTTTCCTTATTTTTAAGCTTATCTGTTTCCATACTTATACTTTTGAACTATAACCATTAAATTTCTTTAACCATGTTCTGACAATATAGTTTTACTGTACATTGACATATGAGAAATGCTTATCCCAAGAATAATTATTTTTATATGCTGTCTTAACTAATAGCCTATGACAGTTTGTTCTGCATGTGCATTTCTTTTTTCCGGTATATAGCTTACAATATTATAATTTCTATTAAAATACATGATTAAAGTGTTTGATAATAGGCCATAGCTTGCACTGTGAATTAATCTTTTAATTTCGAATTTGGTCTTTTAATTTAACTGTCTTTAATGCATCATGCATTTTTTTTTTTTTTTTTTGTTTGATTTGTTTTGTTTTATAAAGGATTTCTATGGGGGACAAAACTCTGTAACAATATGTTTTACTTGGATAATGCTGTCATTATCTTAGCAGTAGTGTTTATGACAGGAGAAATGTGTTGATTAGTTGTCTCTGGTTGTCACTGTAGGACATTAAGCCCAGGCATTTTCAAGTTAAGCAATAGCACATCTTTTAATGTCAGTTGATTGGCTAATAGTGTACGTTAGGTCATGTTTTCGTCAACATATTTAAACAAAATTAGGAATGGAGAAATATTCAGCGATTTTGAGGTGCGTTAAATGTGTTTTCTTTTTGCTCAAAACAAAGCAAAAACACTAATTTACAGAACTTCAGACAATTTACAAAATAACAACTGGCAAAACTTACTTCAGACGTCACGGCGCAGACGTCACGTAGCTTCTCACGTAGCTTCTCACACGGTTTTGGTCACGGCTTCTGCTCACGGCAAGGTACGCGACGATCGACACGATTGCTTAGTTAGCATCGTAAATAGAGAAACGACACCTCATATAAATAGAGAAACGACACCTCATACTCATTCGCGCCGCGAGACCTCCAGACGCGCGTAAACGCGTCTGTACATTGACTTGAAATCATTCGCACCAGACGCTCTATTCGCGTTTGGTGTGAACACAGCATTACAAATGCATATGCAATAAGGTCAGCCAACTAAGGCCTAATCCTGGCTTAAAGTCTGCGTGAACCGGAAGTTGCAAATGACTTTTCTCCAGTGTTATGACCAATTAGGACATTTAAGTAGCTTTTATAAATGTGTTTTAGAAAAAAAACATTACTAGTGTGCACACAAAACAATAGCACTGACATATTTTAAAATATGTCAGTGCAAGTTGCTTTCAGTTAAAACAGCTCAAACATACATTTTCGTCTAGGACTACACTTGCACCTACTCTGTGAAACCAGGGGGTTTGTCTGCACAGCGACTTAAAAGCAACAAATCTAAACTTCTTAATTGGACTGACTTATGTAATGCCTGATTTGATAATTGCTGTTTTTGTTTGCACTGCCTAGTTTAACCCCTGTGGCTTGAACTTCAAACTTTGTTTGTACTCTAACCCTTCGTAATAACCGCAATGTTCTGCTCCCTCTTACGAATCAATCTTACAAATCAATTGAAAATCCAATATCAGCGCACCAGGCCATCACCCATCCAATTACAATAGTTGGTTTGACGTTCCCTTTTTCTAAACACCATCCAGAACCTAATGACTCAAGAAAGGAGCATGCCACTTTGATGGAAGTGAAAGAGAGAGATCTGGGCAAACGTCACACTAGTTCTCAAGTGTTTCAGCTTCACAAAGATTGCAAAGGCATGAGGAACATTGTTCGCCTCAGGCTCCATCAAGATCATATCTATGATCATAGCTGAAATACATTTTTCATTGATCTTCCACTTTCAACACTAAAAACGTGTTCTCGGGACGCAAAAAGCCACGGTCTTTAATAATATAGCAGTTCTACATTTAAAACATCTTTATGTTTGAGACCAGCTTTGAGCTATGTGCACTGAATATAATGGCACTCAACCTTCAAAAAACATTTTCTGATTAGGTTAAATATATGATGCATAAGCAGTGAAAATTTCAGAGAGCATAAAAAGATTAGTAATATAAAAGGAACCAACGCCACTACTTTTCCAACCCCCATACACTGAAGATAATAAGACACAGCGAGCCAAGAACTGCTTATGCAGTTTTTATCAGGGCAACCCCTTATTATGTATTAATGCCTGTGGACAGCATTCTGGCATGACATCAATGGCCCCTAGTGTGAAGTCAGCACAGAAATTCAACGAACATCAACATATGGCAGTGCATTCTAAATAAATACAATCCATATCATGACCTGCCCGGAGTGATCCTCAAGCTGGTGAAGCTGTCATTTTCCATAGCGTCAGCTGCTTTGAAGCCTTTCGCCTTATATTTCCACCAGCTGAGGATGAATGTTGCAGTTTCAGCTGGATAATTTGGGGACAAAATGTGTCTTTGTGTTTGTTGTTAGCTAGGAAGAAATGAACTAATTAAAGCTGTTGCCTGACAGAATGATTGAACCCATGGGCACAAGCTCATTTCACAGAATCGAAAAGTAACGTGCATAAAGGGAGATGTCCCTGTTTCTCACCAGATGCATAGGATGGAAGCTGGGAGTGATGTTTGGAATGGAGTTAATTAGCTTTTCTGGAGTTATCTCTCTATCCATCCATCCATCCATCCATCCATTCATCCACCTGTCTGACTGTCTATCTATCATCTGACTGTCTTTGTCTATTCATCCATCCGTCTGTCTATCGTCTGTCTGTCTCCGTCTATCCATCCTTCAATCCATCCATTCATCCGCCTGTCTGTCTATCTGTCGTCTGTCTGTCTCTGTCTATCCATCCATCAATCCATCCATTCATCTACCTGTCTATTTATCGTCTGTCGGTCTCGTCCGTTCATCCATCCATCCGTCTGTCTGTCTGTCTGTCTGTCTGTCTGTCTATATATCGTCTGTCTCTATACATCCATCCATCCGTCTGTCTGTCTATCTATTGTCTGTCTGTCTCCGTATATCCATCCATCTACCCATCCGCCTGTCTGTCTATCTATCTCTTGTCTGTCTGTCTCTTTCCATCCATCCACCCATCCACCTGTCTATCTATCTATCTTTCCTCTGTCTGTCTCCGTCCTTCCATCCATCCATCCATCCATCCACCCATCCACCTATCCGCCTGTCTGTCTGTCCATCTCTCGTCTGTCTATCTCCGTCCTTCCTTCCTTCCATCCATCCACCCATCTGCCTGTCTGTCTATCTATCTCTCGTCTGTCTGCCTCCATCTGTCCTTTCATCCATCCATCCATCCGCCTGTCTGTCCATCTCTCGTCTGTCTGTCTCCGTCCTTCCATCCATCCATCCATCCATCCATCCACCTTTCTGCCTGTCTGTCTGTCCATCTCTCATCTGTCTATCTCCGTCCTTCCTTCCTTCCATCCATCCACCCATCTGCCTGTCTGTCTATCTATCTCTCGTCTGTCTGCCTCCATCTGTCCTTTCATCCATCCATCCATCCGCCTGTCTGTCCATCTCTCGTCTGTCTGTCTCTGTCCTTCCATCCATCCATCCACCCATCCGCCTGTCTATCTATCTCTCGTCGGTCTATCTCCGTCCTTCCTTCCTTCCTTCCATCCATCCATCCAACCATCCACCCATCCGCCTGTCTGTCTATCTATCTCTCGTCTGTCTGCCTTCGTCCGTCCTTTCATCCATCCATCCATCCATCCGCCTGTCTGTCTATCTCTCATCTGTCTGTCTCCTTCCTTCCATCCATCCATCCATCCATCCATCCATCCATGTCTGTCTATTGTCTGTCTGCATCCACCCATCCTTTTATCTATTGCCTGTCTATCTATCTCATAAAGTCTAATCTTTTATTATCAAATTTTACTAGTTTATGATTTTAGTATAACTTTCTGCACACAATGTCAGTAATGCCTGTTTGTTTTGTCTTCCAGTATGATCTACTCCTTGGTGACCTCATAACAGAGTTCTCAACACTGAAGTCAAGTCCAGTTTTCAGAAAGCTCTAAACTACATTTGAATGAAAGAAGAGCACCACTAGACACTAGTTCAACACACTGCAGTGTCTGAACCTACAGAGAAGATTTGACCCCATCTTCCCAGAGTATCAGAAGAACCTTGTGTTGTTTACAGATCTGACTCAACGCCCAAGATGTCTCATGGACCTGGTGTGACGCGCTTTTCACAAGCTCACAGTAACGTTTGCAAAGATTGTCTCAGGCATAGCACAACTTGTCCTTTACCACTTTGAGAAGCAAAACCTGCCAACCTTTACACTCACTATGTAGCTTAAAATTCATGTCGGATTAAAACAAATGAAAGAAAATAATGACTAACTTGATCAGCGAATGTTTCATTTTTACCAGTCACAGACTAGGCCACTGAGTTCGATTAAATGTGTGAGAAGCTTTTGTGATATATTTTATGTGTATTTGTGCACTCCTAACATAAGCATTTTTAATATGAAATACGTATCCATTGCATTACTCGTGTACATAGAGAACTTTGTGTAATGCTTTTATGTGTTGGTGTCAGTTGGTTGAGATGTTTTTGGACTTTATATTTAAAAATGCTAATATCGAGGCTTTATTATAGAAAACAAAAGCCACTTTTCCACAATTTTGCACAAAGTTGTTATGAGTTTGCACAATAGATACAGTTACTGGTTGTGGTGGAAAAACAAGTCATATTTATATACCCAGTACAAGTCTTCCAATATATTACAGTGTATCAAACTATCATAGATTTTCATTCTAGGGAAGAAATTAAAACCACAGCTCATGATCTACAAATTTCACTTTCTCATTTTGTATTATCATTATTAGATTAACTGTATTACTGTTCTACAACACGGTCAGCAATACTGATTCTATCTATCTATCTATCTATCTATCTATCTATCTATCTATCTATCTATCTATCTATCTGTTGACCCCCCCCACACACACATACATACATTTCTGACTTTTTTTTTACAGATTTTAAACTAACAATGTTGTTGAATCAGTCAGGCTAACTGTCCGGAGTAACCACATGATGCATATGAGCATAAACCCCTCAAGACTACATGATGCTTCAGTTGAGCACCATATATAATGCAGAGTACTGGAAATAGCAGTAGACATACTACATCATTTTAATTGCTGTGTAGGGGATAATAATACCAGTCCCCCAGCAGAACTATACTCTGCTGCAGTCATGTAGCCTGCTTTTGTATGCCTTATGTAGTTACATGATGACCAAACATTTTCTATATCCTTACTGTGGACGTGTTCACTCATCCAAATATCATTTAAGAAATTTGTATATGAAATAAAACAGACTATTTTAAAACGTTTAGAGTTGCTTTCTTATGCATGCATGCAGCGCTCATATGCTTTAATACCACTAAGAGAGGCATTTTTTCACTCCATAATCATATTAATTTCATCAGTCGTGCGGTTCATGATCCATATGTGGTTATTTCACTCAATTACCCACAAAGCATTTCTCACATCTCCTCATTAGAATCCACACCCTGGAGTGACTCTGAAAAACATCTACCTCAGACTGACGCGTGACCCCATCTCTCAGATGTCTCTTCTTCGGCGAACGTTGCCTCCCGCTCATGAGTCGACTATTATCTGCGTTTTCCGCTGCCAAGCCCTGTGTGGCAGTGACTGGCTGACAGATCGGTGACAGGCTGTCCTCCTGCTCCACCTGCTATCCGTCCAAATCACTGCCACATGCTCTGTAATTACAGTTTGTAAAGGATGCGGCTCCGTTTGCCAACGATCTAACACTTTGCCACTTATAGCCGCGAAATGAACGTCATCAGATGTCTGCAGGTCCTGGCACTCTAAGAGCTTTCTGGCACCCTTTCGACACTCATCTCTGACCCCGGTTAGTATGCTGTGGCGCAAGATAAGTGATGAATTTTGGCTCCGGCCTCAAAGGGACATGAAAATCTCAAGTAAAGGAGTATTTTTGGTTTATAAAAAATAATCGGTCTCATGAAGAAACGCCTTATCTTTGCTCTTAAGAGTTCCATGTGTTCCACTCAGAAAATATCCTTGCCCTCAAGCAAAGAGCTTTGCACATTATGTGCTTTGACAAGTGTGGTTGTCCCCCACACAGTGCTGGATGGGCAACCTGTCAGCTTGCCGGGTTTCTCAGATGCCCAGCCTGTCAGCACAGATTACCTATGAGGCCAGCTGAGCATGGATTTTACTTGCCTTGTTTTTCTAGGATTGGATGGCTTTTTCACCTTGCTTCCTGGCCGCACAAACAAACGCACACAGATTGGTGTAGTTTGGCTTATGTTCGCATTTTTTCAAAACTTTGTACAATCTGTGATTGCTGGCACATCTAGCCAGTGTTCTGGCAAGGAATCATTAAACCTAATAGTTACCCAAGAGAAGAACAGTCGCCAAGGTGCTGGTGTTTTTTTAAATCTGGCAGCTGTTTACAAAGATTTTGTTCTTGACTTACTAATACGTTCTCTTATGTACAAAATAATCCTTAAAAAGTTGAATAAAGTATCCAGTAAATCTTATTATCTATTGTTCAATAGCAAGTAATAACATCTGTAAACTTTCATAATCTGTTTTTTTATGCTCTTTCCAAGCTACATAGTTCTTTGTGGCACCTTAGCTTCAGCAAAATACTTTTTGTTTTTCTATTCTAAGATTAGGACCAGCTATATATTTATGTATAAAAAGTCATTTATAGTGTTAGAGAAATATTAGGCTTTTATATTGTCACTGTACAGAAGCAAGTGTTTAAAATATTATCAAGGAAAACGTTTACTTTGTTGACAGTGTATATAAGATACACTGTTTTTTTGCACACTCCAGACTGTCACTCTGTGCAGTGGTGTGGATTTTTTGTGAATCTTACATAGGCGAAAAGTGACTCTTTATTAATTCAAAAATGCTGATTCATTCAGAAACAGAACAAGTGGCTGGCTGCATCTGACATCACATACTTCCCTTCTATATAAGCGACAGAACAGTATGTGACAAAAGAAGTATGTTTGAATTTGATGACCTACTACTTCTGGCGAGATTCTGAAGTGTGCCTACAAAGGACACTTTACTATCCCCTGAGGCCACAGGAGAGGATTTGTGAATGGCAGTGAATCGACTCAACTGATGCTGGTAAGTCATGTGATAATGACAACATAGTGGATGTACATTCATACTACACACAACATACATACTTTTTTAGTGGTTGTGAAGTTATTCAAAATATTTACCTACTCGAGAGAGAGTGTGAGATTTTGGACGCAGCCTCATTTTTTATGAGTAAGTCATTGAATTAACCGATTCATTCAAAATCACGAAACAACTATTTTTTTTTTTTTGTTGGTGGCAGCAAAAACAGACGAAAGAAACTGGTAATATTGTGACTAAAATGCAAGTTACACATTTTTTTATTCACTTGTCCTCAAAACTATACACAGATTTATTGTTTTTTTCTTTCTTATTGAAACTTAAAAACATTCTGCTGTCAACTGGCATGGAAACCTCACTCTTAAGTGAAACTTTTACTCTTTTTAAGTGTACTATAAGAATAGGGTTTTTTCTTGCCTTATTATTGGCTATATTGTCATATCAACTAACAGTGCTGACTGTCAAAACCCTTCAACTACTGCCATCTGTGAATCATAGCTTGGGGTTGTTAAAGGCAGATGAGCACCATTTAAGAGGAATGCAAGAAAATAAAAGCTGATCCTTGCAAAAGAGAGCAAACTTTGATCCTTCCTAGTTAGATAACAACACTGATGCCTGTATATGATGCATAAATTGGTCCACTGGGTAAAATAAAAAATGAGAGTTCTGAGCAGACATCAGAGGATGTTGTCCTCTACAATGATTCCTCAGCTCTCAGTGTCTGAACCTAAAATCCATTTCAGAACACGCCAGTAGGGATGCAGAAAGGCGATAACAACACCATCAGGTGGAAAGCTTACTGTTGGCCTCTCTATTGTTTGCACAGAACATTTATTTTCTCCCACCAGCTAAAAAAAAAAAGATGCCAAACCTAAACTCTCTACAATCTAACCCATTTAGCACAATACAATGGCACTTCCTATAGCTATATCTGCAAATCTGACAGAACCTAAAACAACTCTCTCTGACAAACAATCTGTACTCTGTGTAAATGTCCTTTGGCTGGATAGTTTGGTAAAGAAGATATACAAATATGTACATTTAACAATATGAAATATATGCATATGTGACCTGTGCTGGCAAAATGAGCTGGAATGCGTACAGGCTAATTTCGAGCTACACTGCTACAGGCAAAACAAGTCTAAAATGTCCAGTTTGGTCGAATTTGAGGTTTTCACAAAAATGTTTTAATTAAGCCCTCATGTAGCAATCCAAATGCTTCAAATAGCAATTAAACGTCTAAAAGTATCTTTATTTGTATGTTTTCTGAGAGGTGTACCTTTCCTTTGTCTATAAAAAATGACATTTTTATCTGCTCACTTCACCGCTTCCCCTCAGCATCTTCCACATTAGTCCAAGTTTGGTATCATTTTAAAACACAGCATTCCAACTTTGCAAATATTCATTGCGAATTTTTGATGGTATGAGTCTGAACCAATGAAATGTGATTTTCAAACTCATGCTGATGTAAACAAATTGATCTTACTCGTGCTGACTGGCTATAGGTCCGAAGCGATCCCAAAATACTGTACACATCATAGCATATAAACTGTACAGTACTTCCAAATATTGAAAAAAAAAAGTTGAATTATACATATTTTACTATAGATATTTGGTTTTGACAAGGTGCGTGCCAAATTAGATGTTATTGAGATTTTAAGGTATGGTTGCTAGGTGATTTTGTTTTGGAGCCAAAAACTTTAACTCGATTTTTCTCAAAATTGACTTTGGTGACTCTATAGACTCTAAACAGGTGTAGCGGATTCCAACAAATCATACATCATTTTTAAGCTTTTTTAATAGAGATTGTGAAAATAACTCATTTTTGAAAATTTGCTTATTGTGACTCATTTTGCCAGCATGGGTCAAATATAGCTCATTTAGATACCGGTTGGTACTATTGTGCTTGGTACCCCAACGGAAGGGTCCCAAAAAAGTGGTACGGTACGGTTCAGAATTAGGGTACCATTTACAACTTTTGACAATGGAAACTGCAAAAATTGCGTACCGTACTGAACTGTACTGAACCTTACCGCTCAGTGGAAATGAGCCATTATTGTAGTAAAATTATATAGCCTACATTGTTTGCAAAGAGTTTTGGCTCTGATTTACTATATAATAAACAGTATCACCTAATTTAAGAGTGAATGAGTTTGATGGGTAATTCCAGTGGGTTGAGAAAGGGCAGAGTCGGTCATCTGACTTTATTAAATGCATGCGGGTGCATGAGGTGATTCAGTGACCTGAAGCAAAAAACTAAGGACTCATGAGGATGTGCATATTAAAATAGCAGACAGGTCAGAGCACTTGTTTCAGTCAGAAAAACAAATATCTATATCTACAAAAATAAGCCAGTTAGAAATGTATATGATTAGGCCCACAGGGAGCTCCACAGACTTTGGTGTTTGTTTAATAAATGAAATATTTCATGTATTACATTTTTTTTTTTATTTAGTATTTCTGCTCCATTTACGAGATTTTACCATGTTTAAATGCATTCCATAGAATTCCACAGACTTTTTCACCAAAATCAGCTCTGAAAAGACAGCACAGATTCCGTCTGGACCTGTTAATGACATATACATTTCCAAATTAAAAATGATCGGTTCATAGAAAAATTCCTCTGGCATGAGAAGTAAAATGATGAAATGTTCTCATGAGGCCTTCAATTCGATCTCAACACATTCCACAGCTATTAATAACAATTAGCAGTGTTAACAGACGCGCTCCCCTATAACGAGGGTGGCTGTTTGCATTAATCTTGGGCTCTTGGCTCTGGCTCATGGATATGCCTCAGTGAATCTGGTGGAGGACAACGCAAATGCCTGAATCTCCGTGAGTCTGTTAATTATGGTCAATTCGTGCTGCTGCTTTACTGTGTCTTAACCTTCAGCCTCGTCCTTTGACTGCCTCGGTCATATCGCTCATACCTCCACAGCATGTGGGAGGAAACCACTTAAGCAGACTGTACCGATGTCCTTTACTGTAGGAAACAGCATGCATCCTTTAATTCATCCTAAACTGGAGATGTGTATTGATTGGATTTACTGTAACAGCTTAGTGTGTTCTGATGGATTCAATTTTCACTAAAGGGTGGCATAAGATGTTGTGTTTTGGTTGTGCCCCTCTATGAATCTGCCAGTCTGATCTCTTGGCTGCCATACTCGCTCCCGCTCACACCTGTGCATGGATTATAAAAGATTTTTGTGCCTTCTGTCATGCTACAAACAAGCATGTGAAAGCAAAATATGGCCCAGAATAGCCTAGAGAGTATATATACAAAATATTTCTATTTGTAAACATATTCTTTCTATTTATCAAAGAATTCTGAAGAAAAATTACCATGGTTTCCACAAAAATATTAAGCTGCAATAATAAGGGCATTTTCACTAGTAGTCTTTTGGACCTCACTGGGAATGTGGCAGTGGGGATTTCTCTAGTTTTTAATATTCATATGAGGTGGTATCCTGGCCCAAAAACTGGCATCCCCCAGTCCAAATAAATCTCTGTCAGCTTGCCCAGAACTAAGGGCTGAAGACTGGCCAGCAGAGGGGAACAGACAAGGTGCTGGCAAGCGAACATCACCTTCTCATGCACTGATGCACATTCAAATTCTCCATGCCCTTCTCTACTAGCACCTATTTAGTATTCAAGAACATTTACCTCTGCTGATGCTTTAAAGCACTGACTCATTGGGAAATATTCTGCAGAAGAATAGAACATATATATGTACGTCAGTCTATGTTTTGGTCTGTTCTAAATCCACGCAACCAATGTTTGTATGTTTATATTTATATACTATTTAATAACATTAAGCCACGTTAAAATATAATCAAGTTTAATGCATTTTAGACATTTTTAAATTGCTTATAGGAACACAATGAGCTCAAGGGAGGCAAAAGAGACACTGCTCCTTGAACTCAGATTTTATATTTGTTTTGTTACAGTATGTTTTTGTACTGTCAATTATTTTCTCATCCAAGGTTTATTGAGGAAGCACTCTCTCCTCAGAGAAAATGTGCTTAATGTGAGATGCTCTTGAGTTAGACCTCTGTCCTCATAATAACCACACAGATTCAGGGATGTTGTACTCATAAACAAATCTAATAACAAATTGTCTGCTGCAGACAGCCTGAGTTCCTGAAATAGCTGTAAGTATGTTAGTGGCTACTGGGGATCTGCAGTTCACCCCCATGTCCACACCAAAACCCAGCACAGAAAACTCATCTGAGCTTGAACAAACAACCCAGCCTTCAAAGCAGAGATAAGAGAGGGATTTTAATTCCCCTGGTCCAAACCATCATCTTCACAGCTTTCTTTCTCTCTAGTGTTTTCACAACACACTTTGCAGTATGATCAGCATGTCTTGTATCATCCTGTATTTTGTGATAATGACTGGCTGAGTGTATGTCTAACAGGAAACGTGCAAAGGTAAAGGAAACACAAAAATGATTTAAAGGGGATCTATTATGCCCCTTTTCACAAGATGTAATATAAGTCTCTGGTGTCCCCAGAATGTGTCTGTGAAGTTTCAGCTCAAAATACCCCAGAGATCATTTATTATAGCTTGTCAAATTTGCCCATATTTGGGTGTGTCCCTTTAAATGCAAATGAGCTGCTGCTCCCGGCCGCTTTCCAAAAGAGGGCGGAGCTTTAACAGCTCACGCTTTGATTGCTCAACAACAACAAAGCTGGAGAATCTCACGCAGCCAAAATGACGATTGTCAGTAACAGTGTTCAACCTTACATTGTTCAAACCGGAGTCTGAGAATCTATCGCTGATAGAGAGAAAAAAGTGAAAATCATAATCAAGAACCACTTTAAAGGTGCCCAAGAATGCTTTTTCACAAGATGTAATATAAGTCTAAGGTGTCTCCTGAATGTGTCTGTGAAGTTTCAGCTCAAAATACCCCATAGATTTTTTTTAAATTAATTTTTTTAACCGCCTATTTTGGGGCATCATTAACTATACACTGTTTTTGGCAGAGAGCTCCCTGCCATACGAGCTCTCTACTATATTACAGTGCATTTACAAAGTTCACACAGCTAATATAACCCTCAAATGCATCTTTACAAGATGTTCGTCATGCATGCTGTATGCATGCTTCGAATTATGTGAGTAAAGTATTTATTTTGATGTTTACGTTTGATTCTGTATGAGTTTGAGGCTATGCTCTGTGGCTAACGGCTAATGCTACACTGTTGGAGAGATTTATAAAGAATGAAGTTGTGTTTATGAATTATACAGACTGCTGCACATGTTTAAAAATGAAAATAGCGACGGCTCTTGTCTCCGTGAATAAAGTAAGAAACGATGGTAACTTTAACCACATTTAACAGTACATTAGCAACATGCTAACGAAACATTTAGAAAGACAATTTACAAATATCACTAAAAATATCATGCTATCATGGATCATGTCAGTTATTATTGCTCCATCTGCCATTTTTCGCTGTTGTTCTTGCTGGCTTACCTTGTCTGTGCACAGATCCAGACGTTAATACTGCCTTTCCTTGTGTAATGCCTTGAACATGGGCTGGCATTATGCAAATATTGGGGTCATACATATTAATGATCCCGACTGTTACGTAACAGTCGGTGTTATGTTGAGATCCGCATGTTTTCCGGAAGTCTTTTAAACAAATGAGATTTACATAAGATGGAGGAAACAATGGAGTTTGAGACTCACTGTATGTCATTTCCATGTACTGAACTCTTGTTATTTAACTATGCCAAGGTAAATTCAAATTTTGATTCTAGGGCACCTTTAACTCCTTAAAAAAAATGAAAAAGGTTTTCTAAAACTCCTACAGAAAATGCTACTTCTCTTTCTCATGTTAAGGACTACAAACTGAACAGCTTAATATGAAAATGAACTGATAAGTTTGGTTGTTAATGAACCTTTTCTTAACTTACATTAATCCTGTTCTCAGTTTTTGCCTTCATACTTCAATCCATAAAGTAAGGATTCCTTATCTATCTTTAATTTCTGAGGACTCATTTTTCATACAGATGATGTTGAGAACATGTTTGTGTAGATAATGATGATGAGTCACCGACTGCCTCTCGCTTCTCTTACTGGATTAAAAGCAACGGCAGACCAACACATTTGCACATTCACTCATTATTCATCAATTGGTTTGTTGGAAATGCAGCATTCAGAGGGGGATCATAGCTTTCACTGAGGTCGAATGAATGTCTTGAGTGATGCAGAATACATTTGGTGGCACCGGATTAGTAAAATGCGGAAAGAGATTAATTTAGAAACACTGAGGGACAAAAAAGCGAGGGTGTGAGAATGTGAGTTTCTCGCTGGCTCGACAAGCCAGTTTTTGGTGGAAAAAAAAAAAGTTGTTTCCTTTTTTTCCATTGATGTGTGTTATTGGCACCATTGCAATTCAACTAAATACTGATATCTAAGCCATGTATTGAGATATGAGAAGGGGTGGTTAGGAAATGCTCTTTAATTATCACAAGTACACCAACTGCATAGAATACTTTACTGATGGAACCATGTGGTGTGCCTCTATGACCTGTCTTGACATTTCTGTGACAGGTGCAGTTTCATTGAGAGATGGAGAATGACTCATCTGGAATGACACAATGATTGTACTGTTTGTCACTACTATATGCACTGAAAAAAACAGGTAAATAATTCATAACGACATTGCATTTAGCTGATCATAAACAAACAGCATTGTGAAATATTATTACAAATGAATAGAATGTTTTCTATTGTAATATATATTTTAAAATGTAATTTATTCCTGTGATGGCAAAGCTGATTTTTTTAGCACGCATTACTAGAGTCTTCAGTGTCACATGATCCTTCGGAAATCATTCTAGAATGCTGATTTGGTGCTCAACAAACATTTCTTATTATTATCAATGTTGTTAAAGATGGCATGAAAGAGATTGTGACAGTTGCTATAGTCTTTTCTTCCCATTTTCAACATACTGTATATCAGAGTGAAATGGCTTCTTGAACTTGTTGGGCGGGACTTGATTTTTGGATGGTTGTGGAATGCTATTGCTGTGATTTCATTTGAGTGACAGGTTGTCCCGTACTTGCAGCAGTAAAAATGTCAACAGAAAAGAGATGTTGCTGCAAGAGGGAGGGGGAAGTTATTTTGATTAAAGATTACAAGGGCACATTGAAAAAAATGATGATGTGCATGATTAAATCATTTATAATAAATACTGCAATATTCCATAAAAAAAAAAAAAAAAACAGTCACAATCTTTAAATTGCTTAATATTTTTTGGAACCCATCTAGTTTTTTCTTCTAAGGATTCTTTAATGAATAGAAAATTCAAAAGAACAGCTTTTATTTTGCCTTAAAGGTGCCATCAAATGTTTTTTTTACAAGATAAGTAAATTTTTTAATATAAGTCTAAGGTGTCCCCTGAATGTGTCTGTGAAGTTTCAACTCAAAATACCCCATTGATTTTTTTTAATTAATTTTTTTAACTGCCTATTTTGGGGCATCATTAGAAATGCACCGATTCAGGCTGCGGCCCCTTTAAATGCTCGTGCTCTCCGCCCCCTCCCGAGCTCTCGACTCTATCATTGCATAAAAAAAGTTCACACAACTAATATAACCCTCAAAATGGATCTTTACAAAGTGTTCGTCATGCATGCTGCATGCATGCGTCAGATTATGTGAGTATAGTATTTATTGGGATGTTTACATTTGATTCTGAATGAATTTGAGGCTGTGATCCATGGCTAACGGCTAATGCTACACTGTTGGAGAGATTTATAAAGAATGAAGTTTTGTTTATGAATTATACAGACTGCAAGTGTTTAATGAAAATAACGACGGCTCTCTTGTCTCCGTGAATACAGTAAGAAACGATAGTAACTTTAACCACATTTAACAGTACATTAGCAACATGCTAACGAAACATTTAGAAAGACAGTTTACAAATATCACTAAAAATATCATGATGTCATGGATCATGTCAGTTATTATTGCTCCATCTGCCATTTTTCGCTGTTGTCCTTGCTTGCTTACCTAGTCTGTTGATTCAGCTGTGCACAGATCCAGACGTTCTGCCCTTGTCTAATGCCTGGAACATGAGCTGGCATATGCAGATATTGGGGTCATACATATTAATGATCCCGACTGTTATGTAACAGTCTGTGTTATGTTGAGATTCGCCTGTTCTTCGGAGGTCTTTTAAACAAATGAGATTTATATAAGAAGGAGGAAACAATGGTGTTTATTTCCATGTACTGAACTCTTGTTATTCAACTTTGCCAAGTTAAATTCAATTTTTAATCTTAGGGCACCTTTAAGCCTTAAAATCATGTCACACAAAATCTGCCTTCTTATGCACCTGCCACCTCAGCTGTCTGACAAACAAACAAACGCATCCCCACAGATCCACTTCTCATAAACAAGGTGATACAATGACTCAAAGTCATTCAGAAGAGTGGATCAATACTGCAGCTCCATTGTTGCAAGCTTTTGTCCTTACACCTTCCGCTCCCCCACACAGTCATTGCCTGCTGTTTCCTTCAGCGAATCAGTTTGATTCATTTAAAATGTCTCTTACTTCTCGCAATGCTCAAAATGTAATCCAGTGGAAAGAAACAGATACTTTCTGACAGATTTTTTGGTTTCAGTGATACACACAAAGTTGTCGATAAGTGCAAGGGAGTGATTTACGAGTTACAAACCTTGAGTACTCCTCCGTGTATCCCTGGCTGGGATAGGAACCAGCCAATAATGAGGAGTCGGGGTGGCGGAGGGATGCAGAAAAACATTGAGGAACGTAGGTTGCGTTGGCTATGTATAGGCCTCCTCTCGTGCTGATTGGGTAGATCATTTGAACATGTTCCTCCCGAACTTTATTAATAAAACATAATTTAAAGAAATGTCACAAAAAGCTGAATAATTCACTGATGCACATAAAAGTATTTGCATCAGTGATGTCAGCCAGCTTCAAAGGCTTAAAAAGTGTGTAGAATCATGTGGGGGAGTTTCTTTAGAATGACTTCTTGGCAAGCCAGCCTTTCAACTACCTTTTGTGCGCCACAATTTTTCAGCTTTCCAAAAGGGAAAAAGAACTCCTTTGAAATGCTTTTAATAAATTACTCTGCCATGCAGCAGACTGTTAATGACTCGTTGAAGACCCAAACCGAAACACAGCTCTGCTAAATTGCGGCTCGCAGAGTGGGGCATTTCTAATGACGATGTGTGTTACAATGGCAGTTTTTCAGTATTCCACAGGGGGATTCAGGAATGCTAAAGCACAGTGGGAGGCGTCAAATTGCCTCTCTTAATTTGCCATTTGCAGCCTGTGAAATTGAGATCTATATCTCCGTAGTGATGGTATTGATCCATGGGATTGATCCACGGGACGTGACATGTCACATCCCATCACCACCACAGGACACAAAGTCCTCTGCTGATTAATGACACCCATACAGCACAGTGAACCATGCAATTACTAGAACCTCGATTGGGATTTAATAGAAATGTGTAAACCATTTTAACAACAACAATTACAACAGGTATTTTTTTAATAAAGAAATTGGTCAAACATATATATTGAAAACTGTGACTGATTTTGTCACTACTTGTTTTCATTATAGTAAGCATTGCAGCTTATTGCTTATATTATTATTGTGATTAACTTACTGTACTTATTGTTGGTGGGCTAAACCATAGACATATACAGTTTACATAGATGTTTGTTAATGGGCTGCTATACGTAGGTGTCAGCCATATTGGAATGGTCAAAGCCGGTCCATGAACACATTATACTCATGTATGAATATCTATATCTGCAATAGACTTGAGCAGATGATTTTTGCTAAACTAACACAATACAACAAGGCAAAGGCATTAGCTAACACGACAAGTTATTATAGTTTAAAAACCTCTAATATTTACCCTGATCTCACGGCAATTTGTACATATTTTACGAGGTGGCTACATTTTTTGCTTAATCGTACTTATTATAAAAGTTGCCAAATTCGTATTTGCCCCTAAACCTACCTGTCACTGGGGTTTAGACAAATCGCATGAATTCGTACGAGTGAGGTCGTACGAATTCATTCTTATAGCCACCTTGTAAAATACGTACGAATTAGTCGTGAGATAGCGTTGGTGCTATTGGGTTAATACATATAAAACCACAAACCAACACATTCTCAACTGTAGCCGTGTTTTCCTTTACAGATTTGTGCAAAACTTTTGCGATATTTTCTAAATATCGATAAAAATTTTATCGACATTTAATACTATTGCGAAATGATGGCGTTTCTATTAACCGATGTTATGTGGCTAAAACTCTCGTGATGAGTATTTTTCCTCTCGCTATAAGTCATTTTATAAAAGATAAGGTGCATAGACATCTAATACTATTAGTTTCTATTATTTTAATTATTAATTGTTAATAGATTAATGCTATTAATACCAGATGTCAAACTTCAACATAAGATCCCTTGAGCCTCGAGCGCAGATGATGATGCTTTAAATTATGTTTTATTAATGTAGTTCAGGAGGAACAAGTCAAATAAGCTACCCAATCATTACGTCATCTCAACCACCTGTCAACAATCTGTAATCAACATATTTACCTAATCGGCATGAGTTCAGGCCTATATTTAATCACAGCCAAGGGTCCTTGACAGTTTCCAGAATCCCTCCACCACTCCGTCTCCTCACACTCTCTAGGCTACTTCATATAACTTCATATATATATTTTATATATATATGGCTGATCATGTGACTTGGTGATGGGCGTGTGATGGGTGCGCGATTCAACATGGCAGCACGCCGCTGCTAGAAGAAAAGACAAACTTTTCTAGACTTTTTTTTTTTTTTTTTTTTTTTCTTCAACCTCTTCAATTCCTCTTTTTCCCCCGCCAAGACATCACCCGATTAAAACCTGGATTACGACTCAGAACTGGACCACCTGGAGGATTACATTGACAAATTTTACAATAGACTATGTACAATGGGCCGATCACGCAAAGCCAAAAAACCGCGCACTTCGGACTCTCCCATATCAACTGATTCTTCATCTTCACCAATATCCACTCCTATCAAAACTAACTGCTGTTCCGACGTACTTTTATCAATCAACGAGCGCTTATCTAATTTGGATTCTAGACTATCACTCATCGAAGTACTCCACAAAGAATTCCAAAACCTTCGCCATAGCCTGGAATATAGTCAACAACAAGTCGATTCGCTCACAGAAGAAAACAAATCATTAAAAAGCTCCGTGGACACACTCACCGCTAAACTTTCAACTGTAGCCACTCAACTCACCTCCGTCACCGCCGAAAACAAAGCTATGCAAGAAACCATCCTGGATCTACAGTCACGCAGTATGAGAGACAATTTAATCATCTCTGGCATTCCCGAATCATCCACCGAAGACCCCGAAAAATCTGTTAAGGACTTCATGGTTAACCAGCTCAAACTTACACCAGAGACTGTCGAACAAATCACCTTCCATCGCGTACACCGTTTAGGACAGAAACCCTCAACTTCAACCGACCCCGGCCCATCATCGTCAAATTCGAACATTTCAAACAGAAAGTACTGGTTCAGCGACAAGGCCGGCAGCTAAAAGGGACTCATTACGGACTCAATGACCAATTTCCACAAGAGATCATCCGCCGACGTAAGCTACTCTTTCCCATCCGCAAATCAATGATAAATCAAGGTAAAAAAGCAATAATTACAGTAGACAAACTATATATTGATGGACAATTATTCAGAGAAAAAGACACTACCCCCTGGCTTTATTAATTTCAGAAACTGTGAAGTGATGTATAGACAATAGATCCCCTGCCCCTCTCTCACTCTAACTCTATCATCCCCCCTTCCCCTCTTTTTTTTTTCTTTCCTCTCTTTACCACTCCTCTTGTCAATTTATGCTCTTAACATTAAACCACTTGCACCACACGCATACATTGTACACTAAATGCACCAAATTAGCCTTTTTGCTCATTGTTTACATGTTTTGTTGTTGGTTAATGGAATCTATGTTTGTCCTGTTTTTTTGTTTTTTTTTGTTTTTGTTTGTTTGTTTGTTTTTGTTTTTTTTTGTTTTTTTCATTTGGCACACACACACACACACACACACACACACACACACACACACACACACACACACACACACACACAGACTTATACTCACACAGCATAATTATGAAGTTCATACTATAGGTTCATGCAATTAAAATTCTTAACTTGGAACATTCGCGGAGTTGGCTCACAAACAAAAAAAAACAAAGTCCTAAATTACCTAAAAAATACACAAGCTGATATATGTCTAATACAGGAAACGCACTTCTCACAATCTACACAAAACAGCTTAAAAACTACACATTTTAACCACTGTTTTTCCTCATACTATAATTCAAAACAAAGAGGTGTATGCATCTTAATAAACAAAAAAATACAATTTAACCACCATACAACCATTTCAGATCCTGAAGGCCGTTTTATCATTATTAACATTTCAATCAACAATAATCCAATAACAATTGGCAACGTTTATGGACCAAACTCTGATGACCCCTCCTTCTTTTCAAATTTCTTTTCCTCTCTTTCAAACCTTGCTAGCAGTCCAATAATTATAGGAGGAGACTATAACACCGTAATCAATCCACCATTGGACAGGTCAAAACATACAGGCAAATTCTGGCAGTCCTCCAAAACAATAAAACAGTTCATGAGTGATTTTGGTCTTGGCGATGGTTGGAGGCTACAACACCCATTCGCCAGAGAGTATACGTTTTATTCTAATGTCCACCAAACCTACTCACATATTGATTTCTTTCTAACCAGTAATTCAGTCATACCAAATATCATAGAAACCAAAATTCATCCCATCAATATTAGTGACCATTCTCCGGTAACTCTCACATGGAACACACCCGCCATACAGAAGCACCCCGGTAGATGCCGTTTTAATACATCACTCTTGAAGGATCCAGAATTTGACAGCTACTTCAAGAGAGAGTGGACATCCTTCCTTGAAATAAATGACTCTCCAAAGTCACCAGCATCACTGCTCTGGGAAACATGGAAAGTAGTATTACGGGGAAAAATTATATCATATTCAGTTCATAAAAAAAAGAAGGAAAAAGAAAAAGAAGTCCAACTAGAAGAAAAAATAAAAGAATTGGAAATTTTACACGCAAATAACCCATCAGAAACCATCCATAAAGAATTAAGAAAAAATAAATGCTTGCTTAATGAAATAATAAATAAAAGAAACCAATTTCTTATTCACAGACTTCGTCACGAGACTTTTCAACATAGCAATAAATCCGGAAAATATTTAGCCAGTCAAATCAAAAGAAATAAAGAAAAAACAGCTATAACGTCTTTTAGAAACTCAGCAGGAAACTAACCAATTCACCTATTGAGATAAATAAAATATTTGAAGAATAGTAATTAAAATTATAATGATCTGATCTGTACGCAAAACAAGAAGTCATAATCCAATTCCTTGATAACATCCTACTACCAAAACTCAACCCGGAACAAATTAACTCTCTCTCGAATTACCAGTCACTGAAAAAGAACTCCACTCCGCGCTGAAACACATGCAAAATAATAAGGCACCAGGACCGGATGGCTTCCCTGCTGAGTTCTACAAACATTTTTGGTCAACCTTATTCCCACTATTCAGTAGAACAATAACAGAAATAAAACAAAATGCTAAATTCCCATCCCACATGAACACAGCGCTTATATCACTCATCCCTAAACCCAACAAAGACCACACCCTCACATCTAACTACCGTCCTATTTCACTTATAAATGTCGACATAAAAATCATCAGCAAAGCATTATCCCATAGAATTGAAAAAATTATCCCATATATCATCCATCCTGATCAGACCGGTTTTATAAAAGGTAGACATGCATCCAACAATACTCGCAGATTATACAATTTAATGCATTACTCATCAGTACAACAGAAAGATACTCTCATTGCCACATTAGATGCAGAAAAAGCTTTCGACAGGGTCAACTGGAAATTTTTATTCACCACACTACAAAAATTTGGCTTTGGAGAGTCATTTATTAACTGGATCAAGATTTTATACACATCACCATCTGCCACAGTCACAACCAATGGACTAACATCACAAAGCTTCACATTGCACAGGGGGACAAGGCAGGGATGTCCACTCTCTCCATCTCTATTCACCATTTTTATTGAACCCCTAGCAGCAGCTATCCGCCAAAACCCATCGATCAAAGGTATTGAAACACCACAACAAACACATAAAATCTCACTTTATGCAGATGATATTCTACTATTTATACAAAAACCGTTAGTATCCACTCAAGAAATAATTAAAACAATCCAGTCCTTTTCAAAGATCTCAGATTATGCAATAAATTGGAACAAATCATCCATCCTCCCTTTACATAAAACCAAATGGGATGTGGCGCCCCACCAATCACCTATACCTATATGTCATGATCACATCACTTACCTAGGCATCAAAATTTCCTCCAGACTGTCAGAGTTGGTAACACTCAACTTCACACCACTGCTAAAAAAAATAGAAGATGACTTGCTTCGATGGCTCAACCTTCCAATCTCCATAATTGGCAGGATAGCGGCAATAAAGATGACAATTTTACCAAAAATCAATTATCTATTCTCAATGATTCCAACCCACCCCACACTCACCTGGTTTAAATCACTAGACTCCATTATCACTCACTTCTACTGGAAAAATAAAACGCCAAGGATAAAACTCGCTACACTACAAAAAAATAAGGCTCAAGGAGGACTAGAAGCACCAAACTTTCATTACTACTCAATGGCTAACCAACTGCAATACATATACAAATGGATATACCCCACCCAATCCGATATTATATGGCTAGATATAGAACAGTCACTATGCAAAGAATTAAATATAGCTGACATACCATTCCTTTCTAAATCAATCAAACAACACACATGTTTTAATGCTGTAACAATAAATTCCACTCTGACAGCCTGGTGGAAATTTCACCAAATCACAAATTCTATACTAGTTCCGTCTAACCTCACCCCACTGTGGAACAATCCTGACTTCATAAGCAATAAAAAAATACTGAACTTCCGCACATGGGCTGAAAAAGGTATCACTCACATTAAACATATTTTCAAATCCAACACATTAACAACATTTCCGCAGTTGGCCCAGGAGTTTGGCATCAGGAGCAATGAATTTTTAAAATACCTACAAATCAAATCTTCTGTTCTGGCAAAAATAAACATCAGAGCCACAAACTTAGAACTTCCACCCGCAATATCAGACTTGGTTAACATTCCATCCCCAAAGAAACTTCTCTCTAAAATATACAAAATCATTTCAAATCAACTTCAGACCATATACTTGCCAACAATAAAATGGGAAAATGATCTCTCAATAGCTCCTGATGCCAACTTCTGGACCCAAATCTGCAAAAACATCTATCTTATGTCCAAAAATGCTAATCTTCAATTAATACAATACAAAACACTTCACAGAACACATTACACGGGCAATAGATTAGCTAAAATGGGTTTTACATCAGAAATTTGCACACATTGCAGTCAGAAATCCACAGATACATACATCCATGCAACCTGGCACTGCACTCCCATCAAACAGTTTTGGGAAGAGGTAACACAGTCACTATCCACTTTAGTGGGTTGCCACATCCCACTATCGCCCTCTCTCTGCTTGCTAGGGGACCTCACAATAATTACTGATAAATCTATAAACTTTAAAATTCTCCTAATAGCTCTAACCATCGCCAAGAAAACTATCCTCATGAACTGGAAAACTCGCAACAACATACACATTAACCACTGGAAAAATCTCCTTACCGACTTCATTACATTTGAATATACATCTCCCTCCTATAATCATTCATCTGAAACCGACCTTTGTCATCCAACACTTTCTGACCTCTTACAACTCTGAATCCCTTCTCTATCCTCAACTTCAACTCCTCCCACCTTATAATCAAACCACAGATATTACTGCATTGCTGTTACTGTTGTCATCATTGTCATTATTTTCATACTTTCATTAATGTTAATGTTATGATTGCTATTATTGTTTGTTGTTATCATTGTCATTATTGTTGTATTTATTGTTGCTCTTATCACTCTTATCATTGCCATTGTCATCATCATTGTCATCATCAACAACATCATCATTATTATTATTATTATTATTATTATTATTATTATTATTATTATTGCTATTATGGAATAACTAACCTGGTTTTCATTGTCAACACCACTATATTTAAAACATTGGATTATTTCCAATCCCCCCCTAATCTTCTCGTGTTTTTAATGCACCACAACGTAGAAGAGAAAATATATATACATACATTGAAAAACCTCACAAACACTCAGGCAGGTGAGACAGGCGAGAAGTGGTGCACTAGGACAGCAGCTCTGTCCCAGGTTGACACACTCGCACCATGTCCCCCTTCTTTTAATGCACCTTAGACACTACACATAACATAAAAGAAAAAAAAAAAAAAAAAAAAAAAAGGACATAGGTACCGAAAAGATGCAGGGGGGAGGTCTATATTATATTATATTATATTATATTATATTATATCACTAGCTGAAATTAATTGATTAATTGAGAGTGGTGTGACAATGGTAATCATTACATCGGACCAAAAAAAAAAAAAAAAAAAAAAAAATTTTACTAATGCCAGAATGGTGATGGTGGGTGAGTGCTGTTAATGGTGATGACAATGGTAATAAATGGGCACACATACACACACACACACACACGTCACACTTATACATTTACACCTTTTTTCTTTTATTTTTTTATTTTTTTTTTTTTTTTTTTTTTTTTTGTTCACTTCTGGAATTATGGAACTACTAGATTGTTGGTCACTGCCCAATTAGAGTCTGAAAATCTGTCTGACCGTCTGTTAATAAAAAAAAAAAAAAAAAAAAAAAAAAAAAAAATATTTTATATATATATATATATATATATATATATATAAGCCCTCTCCCCAGCACGCCAAATACGTTTACCAATTAATTTATCTGACTTATTTGTAAGTGTTAACTCGTGAAACTAACGCTCGAGAGATCAAGAATAAGATTTCCTTTGATTACCCATCCTCCCATTGCATCTATGGAGTGAAGCTGAGGCGCGAGGATGTGAAGAGATGCATAAATATGAAAAAAAAGCATACATCTCGTCTTCTTGTACAAACAGACCGCACTTTGAAGAATGATGATGTGACTGTACGTCAGGTGACCTGTAAATGTTTCCATTGCAGTTTTGTGAAATATTCCTTTTTTAAAATTGCCTGAAAAACCACCTCGTGCGAGCGTAAAAACTTTTTTGTGATATTTGGGAATTTTTGCGAAATTTCAATTCGCAATTACAATTTGCACAATTTGAAGGGTAATGGAAACGCAGCTTGTGAAAGGTTATCCCTTATATATTTTTTCTGGAATTCAAGTCTTGGTGGTTTTTACAACCAGAGGCTGCGCAATGTAGTTGCATCTTGGAAAACTCATTGATTTCACTGTGAGTGACGTCAGCATCTGAAATGTTGGCCGTTACAAGATGGCGGACTTGGTATACCCTATAGGTCATTTTTCAAGCACCTTATTACAACCTATATTTACGTTTTGAAGTCATGCGCCCTCTAGTGGGTGTAAAAATAATGACAGTGTGGCGTTACGTCTGTCGTCATGAAATGACATATGACTGTCATTACCAATCAAAATGCGTGTTGATTTAAATGCAATGTGTGGACATTTTACATCTCCTATTTCCATTTAGCAAAACTAACTTTTTATTAACGACTACACCCACCCCCATCCCTAAACCTAACCTTAGTGATTTATAATGCATATACACTTTATGAGCACAAATGTTCCCTGGGATCAAACCCACGATCGCATGATCACATGATTGCATATTTTTATTGCAATGCTCTACCAATTGAGCTATGTGAAACCTGAAATATTATGCAGATAAAAGGGAACAATGCATTAAAATGAAAATGTCCTGTTGTCGAAAGGGGCGCCACTTTAGTAGACACTCTTATGGGTCTTATTTCAGGGAAGTGACAAACGACCTATATGGAACATGTTGTAATTTTGTTATGTGCTTTAGTCATTTTTTATAATTTTTATTATTTCTAAGGTAGCTTTAATTTATATGTATAACAGTTTTAGAATTTTTAAATTTTTCATTTCATTTAGTTGCTAAGGCAACATTACTATTTTGTTTAATCTAATATGTATTTTGTCGTATTTCGTTGAGCGGAAACCATTTTTAATAGTTTTAGTATTTTTAGTTCACAACAACAACAACAACACTGCATTAAACCAAGTTCCTAACCTGATATTTGATCCTCAATTTAAAAAAAAAAACACCAATTAATCTGCCTTTTAAACTCAACATCTAATAATTTACCCTCCACTTCATCTAAGCACTTAACTGAGCATCAGCCATTAAATCCAAACACGCTCTTTCAGATATACTAATGATGTTCCCCTACTGCGCTGTTCCCACTTATTCTGTTGAATAGTATGAGGATACTTTGTGGATCTATAGAATGTATATATTGCTTTTAAAAACTTGCACACCATGTCAGAGAGAGCAGTCAACCTCATTACCAGATAAACACACATGCACATATACACACAAGGGGGTAGTATCATGCCGGGGAAATGACCTTATTACTGCCTTAAAGCCTTAACCCAGGCTGCTTCTAAATATTCATGTACTCGCCAGGGAATAGGGCAACAGCTCCCAACATGACATGTTAATGAATGCAGGCACTCTGAAAGGGGCACGGACAACATACTGTATGTCTGAGGCACAAAAAATCACTTTACTGTATAAATAATATGCCATTGATGCATTTTGAGCTGCATGTCTAATGGGCCAGTGTCTAATATTGCCTTGGGAAAGAATTAATGCGTCCGCCAACTGACACAATCCTCTGGTCAGGCTGAGAATTAGATTACTGAGGATCTCAGAATAATCTTGTCTTTAGACAATGCTGTATATTCAGACATTTTTTCAGTGGCATTATGTCACTAATGACTTTGGCTAAGCAAGAAATGACCTTTTTTATTTATTTGGCAATATGAGATTATTCATCACATAGGCTTTACTTAAAGCATCTGCAGCCAATCAGGCTGAAGTATAATTCGCATTCAGTTCAATTCACATTTATTTGTATAGTTTTTCACAACACATATCGTTTCAAAGCAGCTTTACAAAAAATGCATGTCAACATTGCTGTGTTTTGTTTTGTTGTTTGTGTGTGTGTGTGTGTGTGTGTGTGTGTGTGTGCATGCATTTTTGTGACATATCAGGACACAAATTTGTATAATGACATGGGTATGACAAAGGTATTATAAGGAGTGGGTGACTTATGAGGACATTACCACATGTCCCCATTTTTCAAAAGGCTTATAAATCATACAGAATTATTATTATTATTATTTTTTTTTTTTTGAGAAAGTAAAAATGTGCACAGCTTTCTGTGATGGGTAGGTTTAGGTGTAGGGTTGGTGTAGTAGGGGGAAAGAAAAAAGTTTTTTACAGTATAAAAACCATTACGCCTATGTAATGTCCCCACAATTCACAAAAACAAACGTGTGTGTGTGTGTGTGGTCCTGTTAAACCATATATAATGACAAATGTCCCCACAAAGATGGCAATATCCAAAATCCTTGTTCTTGTGGGGACACTTTTTCTGGTCCCCATGAGGAAAACAATGTATAAATCATACACTGTAAAAGAGAATTGTTGGTTTAACTGTTGGTTGCCTTAAAGTTTTGAGTTCATTGAAATTAAAAATTTGAGTTTACACAGCAAAATCTCCAGAGTTAAATCAACTCTGCGCAGAGTACATATGGTCCCTCTCTAAATAGTGTTAAAATAACACTAAAGCAGAGTTAAAGTTAATGAGATAATTTAACAATTAATTAAGTAATGATTGTGCATTAGTTATGAACACCTGCTGTTAACAAGCAGAAGAAACACAAGAACTACAACTGACTTCAGTCACAGCCTTAATAATTGCTTAATTATCTCATTAACTTTAACTCTGCTTCAGTGTTACTTTAACACTATTTAGAGAGGGACCATATGTACTCTGAGCAGAGTTGATTTAACTCTTGGAATTTCCCTGTGTATAATACAATGAAAGCGATTGGATTAATCAACAGAAACTCAAAATATTATGTTATCTGAACCACATTAATTAAGTTGATTTAACAAAAAAGAAAAAATTGTTGTGATAATAAATCATTTTTACAGTGTACAGAATTGTGTTTTCTGAAAATGTAAAAATGCAAAGTTTTCTGTGATGGATAGGTTTAGGGTTAGGGGATAGAATATACAGTTTGTACAATATAAAATCATTATGTCTATAGAAAGTTTAAGACATGAAAACTCAAAATTTGTTAGGTTATCATCAGTCCTTGAGCTTTTTAATGTGATCTTTCTCTAAACAAGTTAAGAAATAAAATCATAATGAGCTGACTCGCTGGGCCTCATTTCAGTGCAACATGTACCATTTGTTGTTTCCACATTATTTATTTAATAACGTGAAACATAAATGGGAAAGAAAGCAAAAGAAAAAACTTTGTTCCAAAACCTAGATGCTGCCATAAAAAGTGCTCTAAACAAGAGGCTCAACTCGAAATTTATTTCAGTAAAGTTTAAATTTAGCACGTTGTTAAGCTAACAGCTAACACTGTTTGTTTTTGTTTTTCACACAGCTTGCCACAATGCATTCTGGGATTGCTTTCTCCATGAAGGATACATGTAATGCTTACTTATAATTTGTCCAAAATAAGGCAGCATAATTACTTGCCTACCTTTTAGAACAGCTCTGTGTTAGGAACATGTTGTTCACAAATGTCTTGGAATAAAACCAAAATTATAAGTGACAATGAGAAAGCAATATTCATATACTGACTCCTCACACACTGTGCTCAAGATGCTTTCAGCAATAACCATTTTAATTAGTACTGGATGTGGCATCTGCAGTCTCATACTGATCTCCTCAGGCTGTGCATGAAGATCAGTCTGAGCGCTCCTCACGTCTACTGCTCCAAGACACACCACAACAAATAAAATCCTATTCTATCATTATTCATCACAGTAGAATATCAAAAAGATGCTTCTCTCAATAAAATATATATACAAAAATGCTAATATTAGCAGGTTTAATGTAGTGCACATTGTTCCACTTTATTTATTTAGTACTTAATATAGAGATTTATTGAGATAAAATCATTGTTTCTTTCTAACAAGCATCAACATCAACTTTTCAAGTAAAGCACATTTTTATTAATATCACTGTTGCAACATTACATATAATGTAATGTCGACCATAGAAAGAAGTTATACAATTATTGCAGTAAACCAACACTACAATGGAACAGGACAGCTCAGCAATAGAAACACATACACAAACTGCAATCTAACATCAAGTTTTGGACCTGTTTGCAAACCTGTTTCACATACCTCCATGACTTGAACTCAAACCTATTCAGAACTCACAGAGCCATAAAGCTTGCTGAGTAACTGACAACAGTCTAGGGACTCAAACTCCTTTTTATTAACCTCAGGAGTTCAAGCTAAATAATATATGGACCATTTTATTTCCTATTCATTTTTATATGAGATTTTTGCGACCCTGTACAAAACAATTTATGGCAGATCTCTGAGGTGGGACGGGCCAAAATGCTCACTTTAAAGAGGTGGTTGATTATGATTTCACTTTTTTAACTTTAGTTAGTGTGTAATGTTGCTGTTAGAGCATAAACCATATCTGCAAAGTTATGACACTCGGAGTTCAATGCAAGGGAGAAAGTTTCTTTGAAAGAATTTACTGTTTAAAGGAACACTCCACTTTTTTTGAAAATAGGCTCATTGTCTAACTCCCCTAGAGTTAAACAGTTGAGTTTTACCGTTTTCGAATCCATTCAGCTGATCTCCGGGTCTGGCGGTACCACTTTTAGCATAGCTAAGCATAGTTCATTGAATCTGATTAGACCGTTAGCATCGCGCTTAAAAATGACCAAAGAGTTTTGATATTTTTCCTATTTAAAACTTGACTCTTCTGTAGTTAAATCGTGTACTAAGACCGACAGAAAATGAAAATTTGCGATTTTCTAGGCTGATATGGCTAGGAACTATACTCTCATTCCGGCGTAATAATCAAGGAACTTTGCTGCCGTATCATGGCTGCAGCAGTGCAATGATATTACGCAGCGTCTCTCACAAACGTCTCCATGGTTGCAAGGCACGTTCCCTGTGCAAGCAGGGGGTCACAGGCCCAGCGTAATATCATTGCACTGCTGCAGCCATGGAACGGCAGCAAAGTTCCTTGATTATTACGCCGGAATGAGAGTATAGTTCCTAGCCATATCAGCCTAGAAAATCGCAACTTTTCATTTTCCGTCGGTCTTAGTACACGATTTAACTACAGAAGAGTCAAGTTTTAAATAGGAAAAATATCAAAACTCTTTGGTCATTTTTTAAGCGCGATGCTAACGGTCTAATCAGATTCAATGAACTATGCTAAGCTATGCTAAAAGTGGTACCGCCAGACCCGGAGATCGGCTGAATGGATTCGAAAACGGTAAAACTCAACTGTTTAACTCTAGGGGAGTTAGACAATGAGCCCATTTTCAAAAAAAGTGGAGTGTTCCTTTAAGGACTACAATACACAATTGGTAGGGACTAATGAGCTTCTTCCCAGGTTAGTGACATCACTAACTCTAAAATTCACATATACTCTGCACCCGAGAACATGAAACAAAGGGGGTGAGGCCATGTTGAGCTGCTTTAGAGAAGAGGAAGAGTTGTTGTAGTGTTGTTACCATGCCGTCATTTTACACCGGACTGCTTCACAAACGAGGGTCAATTCACTGCTGGATCCGCACAAAAGATTAACATGACTCATGCTAGTTGATGAGTTGAATCAACTCCACATCAACTACATAAATGTATCCACTAACCATTCAGAAACATCCAGTTGCATTCTTAAAGTTGAAACTTCTTCCTGAGTCTCTCAGTGTCCGACTCTGATTTGAACAATGCAAGGCCTGAACACCGTTACAGACAAATCCTCATTTTGGCTGCGTGAGATTCTCCAGCTTTGTTGTTGTTGTTGAGCAACCGAAGAGAAAACAGGCTGGGAGCAGCAGCTCATTTGCATTTAAAGGGACACAGCGTGTTTTTCCTCACACCCAAATAGGGGCAAATTTGGCAAGCTATAATAAATGATCCATGGGGTATTTTGAGCTAAAACTTCACAGACACATTCTGGATCTTGTAAAAGGGGCATTATAGGTCCCCTTTAACCCTTTGATGCACAACATGGGTCAAAAATGACCCGGCTGAGTTTTTATTTTCTATATCTTTGCAAGAAATTATTTTAATCATTCAGTATTCCAGGTATTCCTCAATTAACTTGTTTTTGATCATCACAAATCCTCATTTTAATTTTTTCTTTCTTACTTTTTTAATAAAAATCATTTTTGTATCACTACCCTTCTAATGCGCAACATGGGTCAAAAATGACCCGTATTCATTTCCTATGTAATTTCAGTCATGACTGAGTGTTTCTTTGCTGAATCTTTAAAAGAAATGTATTTTATCATTCATTTATTCCAGGTATTCCTTAAATATCTTGTTTTTGATTGTAAAAAATCATTATGTTCATTTTTTCTTTCTTACTTTATAAACAAACACAGTTTTTGTCTGTCTACATCAATTTTACACACATGGGTCAAAAATGACCCGTATTCATTTCCTATGTAATTTCAGTCATGACTGAGTGTTTCTTCGCTGAATCTTTGAAAGAAATTTATTTTATCATTTATTTATTTCAGGTATTACTTAAATATCTTGTTTTTGATTTTCTACAAATATTTGTTTATTTTTCTTTCTTACTTTATAAACAAACACAGTTTCTACATCAATTTTACACACATGGGTCAAAAATGACCCATATAGAAATCTTTAAGATTTGCAAATTTTTGCAAGTAGGAACATATTTACTGCAGACAACTGTTCATCTGCCACACATTTTACATCTTAACAAGGCTACTTTTGTATATTTGATGGATGTAAGTCTTATTATATTTAATATATTAGGCTATATATTTCATAATTTTTAATTTTTTTGTCATAAATCAATGCAATTGGTCACCCTTTAAGTCTGTCAGTGTTCCTGAAATGTAACAGTTTTGGACAAATACAACATGAGTCAAAAGTGACCCGAATTAGTTATTTTCTAAATCGCATATATTACAATAAATTAATTTTATCATTCATTATTCCATCTATTACTCAATAACCAAATCCTTATTTTAATTTTTCCTTTCTTTTTGAATGAATTTTTTTGAATGTGTGTGTCATTACCTTTCTAAAGGCCAACGTATACTTCACTTTTTATGTGTACGTGAGGGTCAGCATACAGATTTTTGTAACTTTTTATAATTTCCGCCGGATTTCTGTAACTGTGTATGTGCAACCCTGCACATACACATTTAAATTGCGTTTGACTGTTCGCAAAGTACACTTTCAGATTTTTTACAGTGATGTCATCATCCACCTCAGTTCTGTTGAGGACCAGCCATTAACACTCTAGATAAAGAAATTCAAAATCACTGTTGATCGATACACTTATTATATATTTTCACTGTTGGACAGAAACCTTGTTCAAAACTGTTACTTTTCAGGAACACTGATAGATGTAAAAGGTGACCAGTAGCATTGGTTTATGACAAAAAATACAAATTATGAAATATAATATACAGCCTATTATATGAAATATAATATGTCTTTCATCCATCAAATATACAAAAGCAGCCATGTTGAGACATGAAATGTGTGGCGGATGAACAGTTGTCTGCAGTAAATATGTTCCTTCTTGCGAAAATTTGCAAAGGTTTCTATATGGGTAATTTTTGACCCATGTGTGTAAAATTGATGTAGAAATACAAAACCTGTGTTTGTTTATGAAAAAAAGAAAGAAAAAATAAACACAATGATTTGTTAAAATCAAAAACAAGATATTTAAGGAATACCTGGAATAAATAAATGACTGTTTAACTGTTTAACTCTAGGGGAGTTAGACAATGAGCCCATTTTCAAAAAAAGTGGAGTGTTCCTTTAAGGACTACAATACACAATTGGTAGGGACTAATGAGCTTCTTCCCAGGTTAGTGACATCACTAACTCTAAAATTCACATATACTCTGCACCCGAGAACATGAAACAAAGGGGGTGAGGCCATGTTGAGCTGCTTTAGAGAAGAGGAAGAGTTGTTGTAGTGTTGTTACCATGCCGTCATTTTACACCGGACTGCTTCACAAACGAGGGTCAATTCACTGCTGGATCCGCACAAAAGATTAACATGACTCATGCTAGTTGATGAGTTGAATCAACTCCACATCAACTACATAAATGTATCCACTAACCATTCAGAAACATCCAGTTGCATTCTTAAAGTTGAAACTTCTTCCTGAGTCTCTCAGTGTCCGACTCTGATTTGAACAATGCAAGGCCTGAACACCGTTACAGACAAATCCTCATTTTGGCTGCGTGAGATTCTCCAGCTTTGTTGTTGTTGTTGAGCAACCGAAGAGAAAACAGGCTGGGAGCAGCAGCTCATTTGCATTTAAAGGGACACAGCGTGTTTTTCCTCACACCCAAATAGGGGCAAATTTGGCAAGCTATAATAAATGATCCATGGGGTATTTTGAGCTAAAACTTCACAGACACATTCTGGATCTTGTAAAAGGGGCATTATAGGTCCCCTTTAACCCTTTGATGCACAACATGGGTCAAAAATGACCCGGCTGAGTTTTTATTTTCTATATCTTTGCAAGAAATTATTTTAATCATTCAGTATTCCAGGTATTCCTCAATTAACTTGTTTTTGATCATCACAAATCCTCATTTTAATTTTTTTCTTTCTTACTTTTTTAATAAAAATCATTTTTGTATCACTACCCTTCTAATGCGCAACATGGGTCAAAAATGACCCGTATTCATTTCCTATGTAATTTCAGTCATGACTGAGTGTTTCTTTGCTGAATCTTTAAAAGAAATGTATTTTATCATTCATTTATTCCAGGTATTCCTTAAATATCTTGTTTTTGATTGTAAAAAATCATTATGTTCATTTTTTCTTTCTTACTTTATAAACAAACACAGTTTTTGTCTGTCTACATCAATTTTACACACATGGGTCAAAAATGACCCGTATTCATTTCCTATGTAATTTCAGTCATGACTGAGTGTTTCTTCGCTGAATCTTTGAAAGAAATTTATTTTATCATTTATTTATTTCAGGTATTACTTAAATATCTTGTTTTTGATTTTCTACAAATATTTGTTTATTTTTCTTTCTTACTTTATAAACAAACACAGTTTCTACATCAATTTTACACACATGGGTCAAAAATGACCCATATAGAAATCTTTAAGATTTGCAAATTTTTGCAAGTAGGAACATATTTACTGCAGACAACTGTTCATCTGCCACACATTTTACATCTTAACAAGGCTACTTTTGTATATTTGATGGATGTAAGTCTTATTATATTTAATATATTAGGCTATATATTTCATAATTTTTAATTTTTTTGTCATAAATCAATGCAATTGGTCACCCTTTAAGTCTGTCAGTGTTCCTGAAATGTAACAGTTTTGGACAAATACAACATGAGTCAAAAGTGACCCGAATTAGTTATTTTCTAAATCGCATATATTACAATAAATTAATTTTATCATTCATTATTCCATCTATTACTCAATAACCAAATCCTTATTTTAATTTTTCCTTTCTTTTTTGAATGAATTTTTTTGAATGTGTGTGTCATTACCTTTCTAAAGGCCAACGTATACTTCACTTTTTATGTGTACGTGAGGGTCAGCATACAGATTTTTGTAACTTTTTATAATTTCCGCCGGATTTCTGTAACTGTGTATGTGCAACCCTGCACATACACATTTAAATTGCGTTTGACTGTTCGCAAAGTACACTTTCAGATTTTTTACAGTGATGTCATCATCCACCTCAGTTCTGTTGAGGACCAGCCATTAACACTCTAGATAAAGAAATTCAAAATCACTGTTGATCGATACACTTATTATATATTTTCACTGTTGGACAGAAACCTTGTTCAAAACTGTTACTTTTCAGGAACACTGATAGATGTAAAAGGTGACCAGTAGCATTGGTTTATGACAAAAAATACAAATTATGAAATATAATATACAGCCTATTATATGAAATATAATATGTCTTTCATCCATCAAATATACAAAAGCAGCCATGTTGAGACATGAAATGTGTGGCGGATGAACAGTTGTCTGCAGTAAATATGTTCCTTCTTGCGAAAATTTGCAAAGGTTTCTATATGGGTAATTTTTGACCCATGTGTGTAAAATTGATGTAGAAATACAAAACCTGTGTTTGTTTATGAAAAAAAGAAAGAAAAAATAAACACAATGATTTGTTAAAATCAAAAACAAGATATTTAAGGAATACCTGGAATAAATAAATGACAAAATACATTTCTTTCAAAGATTCAGCGAAGAAACATTCAGTCATGACTGAAATTACATAGGAAATGAATACGGGTCATTTTTGACCCATGTTGCGCATTAGAAGGGGTTTTCATAGCTTGTGCATCAAAGGGTTAAGAGAGGATACCAATGTGGCTTTTTCACAAAAATGAGAGTGCTGTTGTAACACTTCACTAAACAGTTTCACTGCGTTGGTTCTCTTATTTCGCTTATGGCATTATCTTCAGTAACCGGATGCTGCTGCAGTGGACCAGGGCTTTTTTGGCTATTCTATTGCAGTGGATTCTCATGAACAATATGCAATATGCCTGTGTGTAGGTTTTTGCCGCAGATCTAAAGCCAGCTTATTGAGAGAACAGTATAAATAGATGGCCTTCTTGCTGCAGGACTTGAATGAGCGATCTCTAATCCAATTTTGTTATTAATAACATGAGCTTATATTATTATTTCCACATATTAATTATACTTAGTGCTGCGCTTTAGGCAATTATCACTGGTGTGCGGAAATGATCATTTTCTTCTCTTCCTTTGTTTATCATCTATGTCTTGCATCCCAATGCTCGCACACACTGCCCGTCAGTAAGGGAGTTGCATAGTTTTCCCTCAAGCATGACGCATCCATCTGACATCCAATTCTGAGTGTATAAAAAGTGTTTGATTTTTTGGGATAAATAAATAAATCCCCCCTCCCCCCCCATACCCTTCAGAGTCTGCCCCAATTTCCAGATTGGCTGTAAATAAGAAAAATGCAGTGACATTGCAGTGTCTGCAGATTGAGAGGGATGGACCAATAAATATGTATCATGTTCTGAGGGTATGTTATGTGCTTATGTGTTTGGACAAAGGGATACAATTTGATGTGAGCAGCCAAGTGTATTCAATCCACAGGATATATTTTTGTTGTAATGACTGGGCCTAGTGAAGCAGAAAGCCTATGTTCTCCCAGGGCAGATAACAGAGCATTCAAATAACACAGAGTACATGTATAGGAGTACATGGAGCCTGACTTTGAGGAACATCTATTTAAAGGAATACAACTGTAATCATGGTATTTGAGCATGCTATCTACTTACATTTCATTAATCTAAATAAAAAAGACAACCAACATAACCTGAGATGAGGCTATTTTGATTTGTATTATTGTTATTTGCAAAGGAAAAATAATATTAATTTGCTATGATTCAGATTTGTTGAGTGATTGATTCCTATACAGTGGCAGATGGAATAGTCCAGCCTGATCAGTACAGTAATTTGGCCCACAGCAAAAGCCTGTTTTCAGAATCAACTTGATCGCATGATCTACGAATAGGTTGTTGGGCAGAAAGACGGTGGAATGACTACAGCTGTTTCCCTGATGGATCAGAAACCATCATCTATTGATTCATTCCTAAGTTCTCAGGTCACATTGATCACTGGCAATGTTTAAGTGAGCTTTCTCTTCACTCACATTCACATTGATTGTGTAGGAGGTTTGCTGTTGTTTAATAGGGATCTCATGGGAAAGAAGGATAACATTGGACAAGGACTTATGCGATTCCATTTCTACCTACTGTCCATCCAGTTAGCAAAATGTCTATTGAACTTCAAGGGTATTAAAGTGTTTTCTGTGATGTGCTCTAACACAATGACATGATCTTTATTCTCTTAAAGACCCCTTGCATTGCCATAGTGCCACAAATAAGCAAGGCCTTCTAAAGCGAATCGGTGCATTTGTGATACAAATATCCTTATTTAAAGGTGCCCTAGAATCAAAAATTGAATTTACCTTGGCATAGTTAAATAACAAGAGTTCAGTACATGGAAATAACATACAGTGAGTCTCAAACACCATTGTTTTCTCCTTCTTATATAAATCTCATTTGTTTAAAAGACCTCCGAAGAACAGGCGAATCTCAACATAACACAGACTGTTACGTAACAGTCGGGATCATTAATATGTACGCCCCCAATATTTGCATATGCCAGCTCATGTTCAAGGCATTACACAAGGGCAGAACGTCTGGATCTGTGCACAGCTGAATCAACAGACTAGGTAAGCAAGCAAGGACAACAGCGAAAAATGGCAGATGGAGCAATAATAACTGACATGATCCATGACATCATGATATTTTTAGTGATATTTGTAGATTGTCTTTCTAAATGTTTTGTTAGCATGTTGCTAATGTACTGTTAAATGTGGTTAAAGTTACCATCATTTCTTACTGTATTCACGGAGACAAGAGAGCGGTCACTATTTTCATTTTTAAACACTTGCAGTCTGTATAATGCATAAACACATCTTCATTCTTTATAAATCTCTCCAACAGTGTGTAATGTTAGCTTTAGCCATGGAGCATACTATCAAACTCATTCAGAATCAAATGTAAACATCCAAATAAATACTATACTCACATGATCCGAACATGACGAACATCTTGTAAAGATCCATTTGAGGGTTATATTAGCTGTGTGAACTTTGTAAATGCACCGTATTATAGTCGAGAGCTCGGGGGGCAGGGAGTGTGTGATTTAAAGGGGCCGCAGCCTGAATCGGTGCATAATTAATGATGCCCTAAAATAGGCAGTTAAAAAAAATTATTTAAAAAAATCTATGGGGCATTTTGAGCTGAAACTTCACAGACACATTCAGGGAACACCTTAGACTTATATTACATCTTGTAAAAACTGTTTCTAGGGCACCTTTAAAAATTTATAAAGTAAAATAAGGTGCGGCATCCACTGCGACAGCCATACGCATTCAACGTACGTCCAAAAAGCGTTAACTTCCATGACATAGTACACGATGACATGTATAGCATTATAGCGTAGGACATAGCGTAGTACTTCATGGCGTAGTTTAGACCGTCATGTCATTGTGTACTATGACGACGCGGAACTTACCGCTTTTTGGACGTACGTTGAATGCATATGGCTGTTGTGCTGGAAGCTCCTTATTTTATAGATTCATTTTTTTATGGATGGATGCTTTTTTTTTTTTTTTTGTCTTCAAAATGTGGCCACCCATTCACAACCATTATAAACCTTGGAGGACTAAGGATATTTTTAAATATATCTCAGATTGTGTTCGTCTGAAATAAGTCATACACATATGGCTTGAGGGTGAGTAAATCATAATTTTCATCTCTTCAGTCTCTTTAACAACAAACATCACAGTAATTTTTTAAAACACCTTCTTGTTTTTGTGCATGTGAAATGTCTGTGATCCATAATAGGGGTGTCGCAATATACCGGTATTGACGATAACCGTGAGATTCAAAGTATGAAATATTGATATCATGTTCATTTAGGGTGTGACGATCTACCGGTATTTAAGATAACCACAATATTTAAAATGAATAGGATGCTTATGATATCATGACATGTAAATACTCCAGCGCCAGTACCTGGTTGATCTCTCAGGTGTCAGTATTGCACCTTAAGGCTGACGCCTGTCAAACAAGAAGATGCAGCGCGCGCAGCTATTCCGAGCGGAAGACTGAGATGCTCTGTCCACACCCGAAAAAAGTAAAGTAAGCTCGACAGTATGGGAGTTTTTCGGCTGCTTAGACAGCCTAATCCGCAGGATTTGCCTAGCTACAGTCAGCGCGAAGGATGGCAACACCTCTTACCCACCTCCGTGTCCATCACCGTGTGGATTACCATTCTACAGAGAGTAAGTTGCTATTATTTTACTAGTCATGGAATGGGAAATGTTATATTAACCTGTTACCAGCGATTTTCTGTGTTCATATTTTTAAATAAAGGGTGATTATAGTAGGTTTAAGTACCGCGTTTTCTTTTCTCGTCTTATTCAGCGTGATGTAGCTATGCATACAGTTATGCCCTCAAAATTCAAGATACATGGGCATTTCTTGCCCCGACAAATTTTTGTCATTATATTATATTATAAGATGTAGTTGTTTTACACGACCAAAAGTGCCGTTTTCCCCAAATCAGCACAAATGCAATTTTCCTTCAACTTGTTAAATGAACAATGCGAGTTACATTCTAGACACAGTATTGTTAATATTGTTTTTTTTCTTTATTTCGCCAACGAAAATTTTAAAATGATGAACAGCAGAACAGAGTCCCCATGCAACAGAAATGTTTTTGTTATTCTGACTGAATCCGCGTTTAGAACGAATGAATCCGAGCTTCGTTCCTGAATGAATCAGTCATTTGAACAAATCGGTTGACTCACTCACTCATTAAGACAGTGACTTGCTGCCACCTGCTGGCAGTTTAGTTTCATATTTAAGGGACATTTTAATTAAAAGTTAAAATTAGAAAAATTTATTTAAATATTTAAATATTTAATTAAATGTATGTAGACAAATTGTAAATGCTGTGTAAATATATTAATGCCACTTCTTATTCTGTGTCACCTCTGTATTGCAAAGATGGATTTTGATAATGATTTAATTTGATTGGTAAGAGCCATAATGTATAGGCTAGTATTAATTTTTATTTCTTCAGGTCTTAAAAAGCCTTAAATTTGACTTTAAAAAATGTGCAGCAACCCTGAAAGAGAAAAACTAAATAAACAAAGTAAAAATTATTTAGACTCATAAATTTTCCCCCCCAAGGATTCTATAAATATCACGATATATCGATATTGTGATATTTTTGGCCACAATAACCGTGGTGTGAAAAATCTAATATCGTGACAGCCCTAATCCATAATTTCATTGTAATATATGATTGAATTTGAGAGTTTTTTAAAATAAATTAATACTTTATTTAATCAAGGATGCATTCAACTGATCAAAAGTCATAGTAAAGTAATTTATAATATTACAGAAGATTCCTATTTCAAATTAATGCTGTTCTTTTGAACTTTGAATATTAAGCTGCACAACTATTTTCAACATTGATAATAATTAGAAATGTTTCTTGAGCATCAAATCAGAATATTAGAATGATTTCTGAAGGACACTGAAGAATGGCTGCTGACAATTCAGCTTTGCCATCACAGAAATAAATTACATTTTAAATTATACTGAAATAAAAAACAGCTATTTTAAATTGTAAAAATATTTCACAATATTACTGTTTTACTGTATTTTTGATAAATTAAAAAAAAAAAAGCCTTGGTGAACATAAAACACTTCTGAACAGTATGAGGCTAGAAAAAAACAGACATTTTTTTTAAGGGAGGCTTTAAATCCTATTATATCCTTCTGTGATTTCTCCCACACTTCTATATCTAACATATCTAAAACCTCTCTGTCTCATCTGGTTACGCTAATAGTCCTCCACAGTATTTCACAATGCACTTCACAACACTCAGCCTCTCTCTTCCCGGTCAACTACACAGACTCTTTGAAAAGTTCTGCGAGAGATACCAGTTAAATGAAAAGTTTGATCACAGTCATCATGTCATTATCCATGGATCGACAGAAGGCCGGGTACGGCAGCTTTAAAGTCAGACGGCAAGCCACTCTGCATACCATTTCCTCCACGAGTCCCCAGAGGCGGAGCAGTGGTAATGGAGAGCAGGAGCAGACTGTCATTATCTCTCCCAGTGACGCTCCATCTCATTTTGGAGCAACAGCACATTAGTAGATTGACTAACTACATGTAGAATAGGGGCAGTGTGGCTCTTGGTCAAGGATAAAGGACAAACATATGCGGGCATCATTTCGGTGGTGCTAATCAGCCTTTAATGGAGTCACAAAGCATTAAGACTCCCTATATATCGTTATAAAAGTTATTCATTGCTTTATATTGTTCACTCCTGAAACGGCTGTATCTTGCACAAATGTCAGCTGTAACGAAATGTATAAAACAGCCCCTGTATGTCACCCCTAACTCGTAAACTATTAAAACAAAGGGGAATTGAATTAACACACATGCACAAATGCACTCAAGTTATGCAAATAGCCGTTTTAACTCTTTCATTATTTTACATTTCTCTCAGTTAAAATGTATCAATCTGACAGAAGCAACATGAGGTTATGTTATGTTGCAGCTGCTGTTTAGTATGTGCTCTCTATGTCAAGCATCAGTGGGTGTTAGATTAGACTCGCGGCTGTGTTCATGTGCATGTCTTGTAGGCAGGACTGACTTATGGTCAACAGCAGGACAGTATCTGCGATCGTGACAGCTAAGGTTAATAAACAAGGCACAGATCTTTGCTTCAGGGTAGTGAGGGAGTAAAAACCCTTGTCCTTTGCGTGGCCAGCATTCAAAAGGTATATTTAATCCACTGGTGCTGCTCTAATGGAGACAGGGGCGTAGTTTGCCCCCCCAATATTCAAATCTATCAGTTACAACCCCCCCAATATTTCAACATGAAAATCACAGTAGATCTATACTAACATATGTATAATTCATTTATTTTGTAACAATAATTTTGTTTCTAATCGAATATGAGTTTGTCATAATAAATTAGTCAAAAAAGTACCCCCCTTCCATTGAACTGATTGGTAACGCCCAACCAATGCGCGTCGCACTTTCACCAAAACAACGCGAGTGGTGCTGTACTGTTGAATGGAGAGCAAGGGTAGCACCAAAAAATGAAGAGAACCGTTGCCCAGCCGACTATATTAAACATCTGTTCAAAGAGGGACGTTAAAAAGAATAAAGCATGTACTGAGAAGGAGGTATGAAAACATTGTAATAGCTAAGTACACTCCACATATATTTTAACTAGCTAATCCATTGCAATTTAGCCATAACCAGGGCTCTCAAGTCTCACGCATTGGGCGTGAGACACACGCATTTCAGCCCGTTCACACCAGGCCCGGTGTTAGGCTTGCTGGACTGGGGGGGCAATCACAAATTTTGGTAGGGCAGCATTTTCTAGGCTAATATTCATAGCTAACTTTTTGTTTTTTGATTCATCAAGAATCGTCTTGTGGTTAACAAATTATAGGCTATAGCCTAATTTGTACTGGCTATTGCTTAGTTGGCTATGTGAATTATTTGTGGACATAATCAGGGGCGGAGCCAGACATTGTAAACATTCAGGGCTTAGCCCAAATCTATATTTATCCAATGACATTTTAATTTACTGACATGAAAGGAACTTTTTTGTTGCATTCTTTGTTAAAGTTCATAAAATGTACATTATATCCTAGTGGAATTAGTAAAACTATGTTGGGTGTACATCATCTAGGGGGGTCCGGGGGCATACCCCCCCAGAAGAAATTTTTTGTGTATTTTAAGGTTAAATGCATCAATCTGGTGCACTTTGGAAGCTCAAAACTGAGAGCTTCAACCCATGTACAGAGTGCAAATTGACCAAAGAAACAGCATTGACTTGTACCTGGTCATGAAAGAGGGCTCAAACATCTTTTTAATTGTGATATAGAGTCTCAGTCTACATTGTATTTTAGGATGCCAAACAATTATTACAATAATATAATGTTTTAGGCCTATATAATTATTCATATGAATAATTAAAAGTATTGTATAATAAAAGTATTGTAACAAATGCACTCTAATATAAATTAAAATTTTTATGAGTTACTTTACACAACAGGGAAATTACAATACTTTTGTACTAATTTCTAAGATAAACCCTTGCGCTTTTATTTTGATATCACCAGCTGATCGCGTGAGTAAATGTGCTCACTTCTCTTTAAAACACGCAGCACAGAAACCTCAAACCTGAAAGATTTGGGGCTTTTGGAAAAACATTCGGGGCTCCAGCCCCCTTAACCCACCCCTAGTGCCGCCCCTGGATATAATGTTCGAATTATTCATTGTTAACAAAATTACTGAGGAAATGTTCGCTGACAGCTATCTCAGCATGCAGAAAATATGTTCGGCTGATGCAGGTGTGATCGTCATTGTGATATTTTTTAGGCTACTTGCTTGAAGATTAGGTGTACACTGACGTGTTTTCTGATTAATGTTCGTTACTTCCCAGTTCGCATGTTTTTGGATTTTAAGTCCATTTTTGTGAGATTAAATATCATTATAAGCATAATATTCACTTTTTTTCTGTGAATAAAGTGGACGATCCTTATTCAATAGATAAGACGTTTTTAATGTTTATGTATGCCTATTCATTTTTATTGTTGGCTGCACATTTCTGGGGGGGCACAAGGAAATTCTGGGGGGGGGCAATGCCCCCCCTAGACCCGGCCCTGGTTCACACGCTCACGCGCCACACCTTGTATTTCTCACGCAGAAAAATCTCCAGGATAACGCACAACAAGTTGCGCCGCAAGGAATCAAGCGAGTTTCCCATAGAGTTCAGAAGGTCCTGCCACGCACCAGTTAATCTAATAAAAAATATAGCTACCGAACAGCCAATCAGAAAATAGAATTGCTGTATCCGGGTAAGATTTAGATATTCCAACGTTTACGTTCAGATTCCAACGACACATTCTGTGATTCACGGGCTCGCTCACTGATTCAGATGCTCGCTGAAGTAGTTAGCTACAGAAGAGGACACCTGTCAGTCACATTGATTCACATCTGGCTACAGACTGATCGTGATTGATGTGGGACCATATCCTATGAGTACAGTAAGTCATCTCATCAAATTGCTGGGGAATATTTGTGTCCAGGCAGCTGGTAGGTTAGTTAACAGTTTGTCCAGAGTACTTTACGTGAACTTGCCTAGCTAGTAGGGATGGGCATTTTTCCAAAATATTTTATTTGAATATTTGGGCTAATAAAAACAAATATTCGTGTATTTAAAGCTGCAGTCCGCAACTTTTTTTTGTGTTAAAAATTTACAAAAATTATATAATGAGAATATACAACATGAATCCATTTTCCAAACCGTGTTTTTGTCTTATCCTGAATCATTATGGTACACTTATAATAAGTGTTTATATTCGGACTATTTCAGACCGGACTGGTAGGACTCGCCGCAGAGTATCACAGTAACTGCGTGACTCGCCATAGACAAACATGGAGAAAAGTAGCTCCGGCTATATTGTTCCTCCGCAAGACGCGTGCAGTTCTGTTTATTAACCGCTAGAGGGCCAAAAATCAAAACAAAAGTAGCTATTATAAGCTCAAGCAGCGATCGGAAAAAACACTAGTAAAGCAGAGCGCATCAGTTATGGTGCAGAACGTAATGTACATATAACGTACACTAGATATGGTTACCATGTTTAGCTATATTGTTTCACATTATAATGTTGAGGAAAAACAACAGTATAATGTGTATGATTATATTACCATTATCTCACTATCTCTCACACTCACTCACTCACTCACTCACTCACTCACTCACATACACACTAAAATGCTGAATTAAATAAATTTTTGTTTTATTTGTACGAATTTGTGTCATTTTTCATATCAGACCCCCTTCGCTGCCGCCGCCGCTGCCGAAATCTCACTCTGAACAGCCCTGCATAACTATCAGTGTAACTGTAACCAATTACCAAAACAGCCGTCTGTTTGTTACTTCATTTATCAATAGTATCTTATCAATGACAAAAGTATTCACATCGGTGTTTGTTTTCTTCCCTAATTAATCTGATTTTGAACGAATTTGCTTGAATGAACGATTTAAGTAGCTCACTCATTAAAACATTGAATCGCTGCCACCTACTGGCGGTTTCAATATTTAATATAATTTCTTTCTTTTTAGAATCACTCCATTATGTTAGAATTTGATTAATGGTTATAGATAAATTCCATAAAGTTATGATATACCAACGCTCAACCCCCTCAATGTTGAAATCAAATCTACGCCTTTGAATGGAGATCAAATTTTTTCATTTATTTTTTTCATTTCAATGAAATGAATGTACTATATTTTATAGGATAATGTCTTTTATGTAATAATTTGTATTTTTCGGGGATTTATTGGTACTAAATTATATTTATGCAGTAGTTATAATCCATTTATTACCTGTTAACCACTTTTTGAGCAAAGACCTGAAAATGATCTGAAAATGAACTGTCATACATCTTGAATGCTTTGGAGCACAGACTTAAATTTGTCTTGGCAGATTATTGCTGAAGTGAAAAAAAAGTTGTTAAAAACAAATCCAAATCATGTTTTACTCTAAAACTGCTAGAAAATCAAAGCCTAAACAAGTTGTTTTCTAAATTTGAGGTTGATATCTCAAAAAATGGGCTTTCAGTAAGATTTTGTTTGGGCTCAGTAAGTTTCCACTATGAAATATGTTTCCCATTCATTTCCAAAGTAGTCATTTTTGACTGCGAGGAATACAAGACCATTTTTAGGACCATTTAAAACAGTTCATGCGAGTACAGTGGTTCAACCTTAATGTTATGAAGCGACGAGAATACTTTTTGTGTGCTAAAATACCAAAATAACGACTTTATTCAACATTATCTAGTGATGGGTGATTTCAAAACACTGCTTCATGAAGCTTTGAAGCTTTACGAATCTTCGAATCTGTGGTTGGTAGCACCAAAATCACATGATTTCAGTAAACAAGGCTTCGCTATGTCATGAGTGTTCCAAAATTTCAATAGTTCACGTGACTTTGGCAGTTTGTTACGCACTCTGAACCACTGATTCCAAACTTTTAAATATGTCTTAAGTATCATATATGATCTTGCTCTCAATGCAGGCCTCACTGAGCCATCGGATTTGATCAAAAATATCTTAATTTGTGTTCCGAAGATGAACAAAGGTCTTACGGGTGTGGAACGACATGAGGGTGAGTAATAAATGACAGAATTTTCATTTTTGAGTGAACTAACCCTTTAAACTTTTCAAATCATGTCCACAAGTTCCAAAACCTTTTTCGTAGCTTTCCGATGATGTAAACAAAAAAATAAATAAATAAATAATTTTTTGGGGTCAAGATTGATTGAAGAGCACCAGAGGGTTAAATGTTGGCTGATATCTAAAGGCCCCGGTATACTTCAAACTAAGTTGTTTTTCATTCTTCGTTTAGGAGTAAAACGAAGTTCGAAATGCATGACCAGCGATATACTGTAAACGAACATCTGACGCCACCCACACAGATGAGATCGACGTTTAGATGAATATGTAAATATGTGCCGTGCACTTTCTTCTAAGTAACAAAATAAACACAACAAAAATTGGAAAACAGCAAGCATTTATTATGGAAAGCATAAGAAAAGCGTCTGATCATAACAGCATGGGTATGTTAGCACGAGCTCTGCAAAGTCAGTCACGTCACATCTTCATATAGCACTTTATTTAATAGATTGCTTAAAATCAAGCAGCTTTACAGTATCAAACATGAAAAACAGTGTTAGTGCCTCGTTTTTTTTTACAAGCACAATTTATTTTGTACTATAAAGCAGCTATCCAGTGTGTTCATGTTTTCACCTGCAGAGATCTTACCTCGACAAACTCAAACACACGAAATGAGTCAAAGGCTGCGGCCGAAAACTGGAAAATGCTGCCTTCTGAGGACACATTTCAAGGTAGGAAGGCATCAAGGCACGTCCGAATCCAATGTTAGCTTCACTTCCTCTCTCATGGGACACCTTCCTCAGATCGATTTTTGAAAGCAGCATAGATGTATCCTTAACTGCCTTTGATATCCCACAATCCTGTGCTTTCCATTCTGTGACAGTTGAGCTAGAAAAATAAAGATGGCGTCCGAAAGTTGCGTTTGCTGCTCATTTTGTGTATAAATGTACGATTTTGGCCAACCTATTTCAATTTTAATATCATTTCTATCGAGAAATTACTACTGTAATAATTAAATATTTGTTTAGTTCTCTCCAAAGCTCATGCTACATTGCTGTAGATCATTAAACTTACGCTGCCTCAGAAGTCTATCCGAAATCAATTTCGTGAGGTGCCTTCATGCACAAACGCTGCCGTACAAGTCATTCTCTTAAGACAGCGAGGCAGCAAGACAGCTACCTAGGTTTTCAGACGCAGCCAAAGTCCCACGCGAGTGAAGGCGGAGCCTCAGCGAACACCTCCTATTACATTATCGTCACTGACCAATGGTAGTACGAAGGTGTTTTGCAGCTGGAGCGAAATTTCCTGAAAGTTCGCTTTGGCACGCCATTTCGAACTTCCAAAAAGAACACAAAACGAACTTAGTTTTGGCCTGATTTTGTTTGAAATGACGTCACATCAGTTCGTTCTTCGATTTAATTTGAAGTATACCGAGGCCTTAAGGCAGGGGTTTTCAACCAACTCCCTGTCACTTATAAAATTGAGTATTACATTCTTTCTTTCAAAACACAACAGTTAGAAAATCAGAAATAGAAAGTAGGCTGTTTCTGTGTAATTATTGTACCTGGTGATGCAAAGAGCTGTTGGCCTTTTATCCCATAGTTCTTTTAGAAGTGAAACTCCAGCTAGGAAAAGGTCTGCAGGGGGTGTCCATATGCTTTATTATGCTCTGTAATAGCTGGAACTCCACCTGTTTCCTCAGTAGCAGGCTCTGGAGGGAGCTCCTTTTTCAAAAATCTCCAATTCAAACTTACTGCTTTGCAAAAGCAAGTATTAATTGAAAGGATGATGTAATGCTTTGAAACAGAAAGATTGTTCGAGGATTAAACTAGGTCAGAAAACTTTTACAGTATGTATTGTTTTTAAGAGCTGTGCCTAAATGTCTTGTGGTCACAGATTTTTTTCCCAAGTATTCTAAATTATGTATGTTAACTTGTAGGAGGGTGGATGGAGGGAGACTGGGACTAGTGTTACACTTTTACTTCAGTAAAATCTTTTAATGGTAGGTTTACTTTTGAAAGACAGTATAGTCCCTTGAAGTTTGTGCCAATATATTTTAGTATCAATATATAGTTTTTATATTTTCCATTTTCATTTTTGTTATAGTTTTAGTCATTTTGTTGTTTGTTTTCATGTCTATAGTTTTAATTTTCATTTCAGTTTTTGTTATCTAATACATCACATTAAACCAAATGAAAGAGAAATGTTTCCTTAGTAAAAAGCTGAAATAAAATAAGTTTAATATTTTATTTCAGTTAACATTTATTTCAATTAACAATATTTTAGAACATGGAACATTTCCTTTATTATAGATAATTTGGATGTTTGCAAACAGCGAGGACATGTTTTGTGGGCGGAGCCTACCTGGTGGCAGAAAAGAGAAAAAAAATGTCTTCTTGTGCATTTGAATGTCAGAATCAGAATGTAAAAAAAAGATGGTCTTCATTTCTATAGAATACAGTTGTCGAAAACACCCTTTTATGGTAGGCAATTAAATGGACAAACTGGACTTATGAATCCTGCGATGATTAGTCTACTATTAAAACATGAATATGATATAAACAATCTACATAATATTCACATATGCAGTTCATAGGGGACATAGGCCCGTTCACACCAAGAACGAAAACTATAAAAATAACTATATTATCCTCCTCACCAACATTGTTCTGCTTATTCTAAACACACGCTGCCGCTCAAGCTCTTTGAAGCAGGATGCATTCTGATTGGCTTTGGCTGTCAATGTTTTTATCGTCGTCAGCTGGAAAAAATGTTCTGAAAGTGATTCCAAAGTATCGTTTCTCTGTGCTGTTATTGTTATAGTTGTGGTGTAGACTCTGCTATTCTTTTATATTCAGAACCATTTTTAAATCTGTCGTTATTGTCCTTTGTGTGAATGGGCCTTTAGCCATACAGTTACTGCAATAAATAATATTTAAACCTAGCCTATAACATTTACATAGGTAACATTTAAACCTATAACATTATCTCACAAGATATTTATTTTTATTGCCATAATAAGTTTATATCACAATTCTAAGGGGGGAAAAATGTCAGAATAGCAGGAAATAAACTCAATTATGAGGAAAACAGATTTCATGCAATTCATATTTTTCTTTTCAGAATTATGAGCTATAAACTCAGAATTGTTAGAAAAAAGTCAGAATTGTGACATATAAAGTGAAAATGACCTTTTTTGCTCTTTTATTCCATGGCTTCCATATACTGCTACTTCAGAAATAAAATATTAAAAATAAAAATAAAAAACACTGCTAGAGAAAAGTAAAAATTTTCCCTCATTTTCGTTAACTAATGAATTGTATGATTGCCAATATTTTTTCTACAGAGTAATAATTTTGCTCACAGGTTGGTGCTGTTATTCCTGCTGGTCTTATGAAACCAGAGCACTGGTCCTGATTTAAAAAGGTCACATGATGCTGTCACTACCCTAGAACGATATGCAATAACAAATGAAGTGCAATCTTTTTTCAGTCACATTTCTTGTCACAATTAGTTCATTTTATTTTGATAGTCTTCTTGCAAATGCTATAAGGTGACTCGTGTTAGAAATTTTTCAACTGACGTGTTTTTACAGATTTGATATATGTATTGTTTATGAATAAATTAGCATGAACTGGCAGTGGATATGATAGCAAGAGTTAATGTTAAGTTTCATGTATAAAGTCTATCTGTGGGAGCATGAAAACTCTGTGAAACAGAGCAAAGAAAATTCAAGGCTCTCTCGTGCTTATAGTGCATCACACATGAATAAAAACAGCACATGATGAATGTTTTTGAGTAATTCACATCGATCCATGAATTACAGAAGTGATGTCGTATTGACAGCCACAGACAATACAACATTAGTCATGCAATGAAGAATAAATCAAATGAATAATTCTTAATCATATTATTGATGTACATAAACTTGATGTAATTTTTCTTAATATATATCAGTGTGGGAGGGAGAATGAGACATTAAGCTAAAAATATCAATTGTCACTTGACTTTTTTTTTTTCTAAATAGGAAACCTGAAAAGTCTTTTTTTGCAATTTGAAAGTGTTTGGTGACACTAGAGATGCAGAAATGACACTTCACCTTTAAAGAGCATTATGTTTTCAGTGAGAATACTACAATGATGATGTTCTTACAGGAAAGTAAAACAACTGACAGAATGAGTATATGGAGATAATCCCTTCAACGTCCTGCATTTTGTTGATAAAAGAATTTTCAGATGCAATCCCTTCAGGATGCATTTAATCCCAAGAAAACTACCCCCCACCCCCACCCAAATTAACAAAAAACCCCGGAGTGCATGGCTTGCATGATCTCTGGCACCTGGAATCACAGCAGCGATGCTGATGTGGGAAGATTTATAGATGCCTGCTTAGGCTTCCATTAAAACACAGCTCAAGTCTTTCAAACACAGATGCAGATCAGGATTTTAACAGTATAGCCTATATATTTTAACCCAAATTCCCCCTTTTTCTTTTCTTGGTGGCTCATAAATATTTGATAAACTTAGCATGACAAAAAAAATAACAGTTGGTATAGGAGCTGATTAATTTTTACTTATTGCACTCAGTATAGAGGGTTCATTTGGAGTCTATGGGGGTGTTACATGTTAATGTTCCATTTTCAGTATGTTGATCCCTTTTCTCTCAAATTTGCAATTAAAATCTACAACAAAATTAAATATACAGTTTATGCTGGAGTATTTAGTCAAATGTCAGAAGGGCACAGGCTGCAGTTTTTCCATCTGTGTGTGACTTAATAAAATAATTATAGAATTATGTTCAATGATATGAAATAAGTAGCTAATGGAGAATGTACAGTCATCCTGTTATTACTGCAAAATAAACAACAACTAAAAAATATGGACATTAAATATTGATTTGAGTTTATTTTATTTTATAATTTTACCTGTATATTATCCTAATGCTAAGATAAAAAAAAATAGTTAATCACAATGTACAAAACAATTGGCTAAGCAGCAAGATGAACACTGCAACAATATTAAGATTATATTAAAGCTGCAGTAGGTAACTTTTGTAAAAATGTATTTTTTACATATTTGTTAAACCTGTCATTATGTCCTGACAGTAGAATATGAGACAGATAATCTGTGAAAAAATCAAGCTCCTCTGGCTCCTCCCAGTGGTCCTATTGCCATTTGCAGAGATACACAGCTCCCGGTAAGAACCAACCAATCAGAATCAGGAGGAGTGTCTTAGCAGTGTCAATCAAGCTCGTGTGCGCGCTGATCACACTCCTATCATGCACAGCCATAGTGCACAGCGTGTACAGGCGTTCAAATTCAAGATTTTGAGATCTTTGCTTATGACAAACGGACAAACAATCCAGTTTCGTATGTATAATACCCCATAAAGTGCGTATCATATGCACGCGAAAAACTCATTTTGACGTATATATTCTACGAGATTACAAACTCGTACTATTGATACGCATTTTCGTGTGATTGGGATCTATTAAGTCATGATCTGCAGTTTTAAAAGGTGCCCTAGATTGTTTTTTTACAAGATGTAATATAAGTCTAAGGTGTCCCCTGAATGTGTCTGTGAAGTTTCAGCTCAAAATACCCCATAGTTTTTTTTTTATTAATTTTTTTAGCTGCCTATTTTGGGGCATCATTAACTATGCACTGATTTTTTTCAGCACAGCCCCTTTAAGAGATGTGTTCCCTCTACCCCACCAGCTCTCGACTATACATTGCATAAACAAAGTTTACACAGCTAATATAACCCTCAAATGGATCTTTACAAGATGTTCGTCATGCATGCTGTATGCATGCTTCGAATTATGTGAGTAAAGTATTTATTTAGATGGTTACGTTTGATTTTGTGTGAGTTTGAGGCTATGCTCCGTGGCTAAAGCTAACATTACACAATGTTGGAGAGATTTATAAAGAATAAAGTTGTGTTTATGCATTATACAGACTGCACGTGTTTAAAAATGAAAATAGCAACGACTCTCGTCTCCGTGAATACAGTAAGAAACGATGGTAACTTTAACCACATTTAACAGTATATTAGCAACATGCTAATGAAACATTTAGAAAGAAAATTTACAAATATCATTAAAAGTATCAGGATATCATGGATCATGTCAGTTATTATTGCTCCATCTGCCATTTTTCGCTGTTGTTCTTGCTGGCTTACCTTGTCTGTGCACAGATCCAGACGTTAATACTGCCTTTCCTTGTCTAATGCGTCGAATGGGCTGGCATTATGCAAATATTGGGGCCATACATATTAATTATCCCGACTGTTACGTAACAGTCGGTGTTATGTTGAGATCCGAGTGTTTTCCGGAAGTCTTTTAAACAAATGAGATTTATATAAGAAGGAGGAAACAATGGTGTTTGAGACTCACTGTATGTCATTTCCATGTACTGAACTCTTGTTATTCAACTATGCCAATATAAATAATTTTTTTCATTCGAGGGCACCTTTAAGATTTTTTCAGGCGAGAATGTGCTGGTTTAAAGCTCAAATCTGTGGTTAATTGATAAAGATAGCGCCTTTCTGACAATTTGATCTGACGTTGTCGGAGTTTTGAGATCCAGGCGATCACCGGACTCTCAGGGCTCATGTACCCAGCCGAGAGCAGCCTTACCTCGGCTAATCCTTCTGACGTTTGCCGCTGGCTCCGTTTTGGCTGAGGGCAACGTGACGTTTCATAAATTTATATATGGCTATTTAACTTTTGTATCATACTAAAGCGCTGATTTTGCTTTATTTCTTATTGTATATTTTTATACCTTTTATAATGGCTATTATTGAACATTAAAACTGACATTTAACAAAACGAGAAGGTTGTGTTTTATGTTAAAGCCTATTTCATTTCGTTACAGTGAAGATAATCAGAGTATGCACAAATAGTATTACATTTAATATGTTTGAAATGTAAACGAAAAGAGGCAGGGTTGTTTAATATTTCGTTTTGTTATAAATATAAGCAGACATTGCAGATAATTAATCACTCGTTGCCTGAGGCTATTAATATGTTTTTGTTTGTTTCTTTAAATAAAACGAAAAGAGGCAGAGTGGTTTAATAACAATTTTTTTTTTTTTTATTCTTGGCTAAAATATACATACAGAGATAACCGGAGAAGCCAGTTATTTGCATACTGTAACATTACCGTTATATTATCTTACTAGCTATTTATTACTTATAGAAAGAAATAGTGCATATGAAAATATTGATATATAAAATAAAAATAATTTGACTAATTCATTAGCATATTAAGCAATTAATTTGATTATTTTAATTAAAACCCTTGTTTGCACTGTTTGAGTGATAAAAGTAAAATCATGCACAAATATGAGTTAATGAACTTTTACAATGTTAGTTCTTGAAAGAACTCCCTCAAACAACCCTGTACAGCACACACCGAGACAGGCCGTTTAACAGATCCGATCTTTGTACTGCAGGTTCTGTCAAAAGGGCCTTATGATGGGATTAGGATACTGCGCAACGTTTTTAGTTATCACCAGAATGGTCCCAATGTGACTTTACCTCCTCACTAATTAGCTTCCAGTGAGTTATGATAATAGGTAGCTAATTAACCAACGTAATGAAGCTCTTCCTAGACCTTGGTGAGTTTATAGCTCTTGCAGAGGTGCAACACTTCACTTTCCAACTGCAACGGTACATTTAAGCAGCCTGATAACCACTGGGATTTTACACAGATCCACTTCAAAGAGTTGATGACCTTTCTCAGATGATCCGTAGAGCGTGAGATGTGCAAAGTTAACTGGTTATTTGTACCTTCAACAATGATCTACAGTTCAATGTACTGGTTATTTCAATATATTTTTCTGATTGTGTGATGTTAATGTCAAAAGTAATGAAATTACTTTTAATTCCAGCAAAACATTCAAAGCTATGTGGCACTCATTACATTATAAATTCACATTATTAGTTATGTATATGTGAGGTCAGAGAGTCTAATTTTAATTTATTCAAGAAGTCTATTTTTTGCTTCTATCTGCATATTGTATAATGGGCTAAGTTATTGTTATAATAAAATAGAGGTCAGTTTAGTTGCTGAGGGAATTTAAGAGAATGTAAATGTGGTTTTGGAGAACTTAAACAGACAACATCAGTTTAATTTTAACATTCTGATTGCTTTAAAGCTTCTAAACAGTTTTTTGGTCCAAATAGCAAAGAAATGAACATGGACATCTTTACTTTGTGCTGCACCATGACTGCATTTGTTAGGCTTCCGTCTTCCGTCAGCTCGCTTTTTGATTGGATATTGTTTCATTTCACATGATAATCGCATGTTTGTCTTCAGGATTCCCCCCACACACCAGGATTTCTGGACATTACCTAGTCGGAAGGGGAGAAATTGGCCCAAAATCAGCCCGATTATCTTGTGGTGTGTGCCCAGCTTAAGGTGTGCAATTATTTTCAGGGAAACGCATGGCTAAAGTAGTTCCAGGCAGGTCTTGACCGCATTACAGTTCCATCACTTTGCCAAATGATTTCAGTTATTTCAAAGGTCCTTATAACCTGCACCATCAAAAGAACCAAAACACACAACAACACTGACCAAGCAAATAAGTACAGTATATATTATTTCCATGTTTTTTTGCAACAGTATTACGGATTATTATGTACAGAAAGCACATGTACACTCTCTTTCTCCCGCTTCCTCTCTCACTCAAACACACACACACACTTTCAGTATGGACACATACTCGCACAGAAATGTGTCATCAGCACTGGCTCTGATGATTTTATCAGTAAAATAGTTTAACAGTTTTAAGCTACATGACATTTCTCACTAGCGAGGAAATAGCGCCACTGTTCTTGGAGCAGGTAAACTTACAGTTTCGCTATTTGTAGAGACGCTGCTACTGAAAATTGCTGAGAGATGCACAGACTCAGCCAATTCACATACACTCTCTCTCTCTCTAATAACTGCATTAATAACTGTACTAGGTGTGCTATCAAGGCGCAAGCCTCGGTTACTAGCTCTAAAATCACATTTTGGAATTAGCAATGGAGGCTTGGGATAAGATATGTAAGAAATGAGTCACACAAGAGCGTTTAATGGACAAAAAACTGACAAATGTCTTGAAATTCATTATCTGAACAATGTTTTGAGGTGTGGTAACCGTAGTATTAGTGGAATAATGACTCCGGGCCAAGGAATTATTGAAAAATAATGCACACCCGAGCATTACCTCCTCGGTTGTGCATTATTGTTCTAATAATTCAACAGCTCGTCGTCAATTATTCCTTACATAATATAATAAATGTATAATTTTAAAAGATGCTTTTGATTTATTTCAGTCCATCTGTATGTACTGTAAGCAAGATAAATCAGCCATGGCGTATAGAGAGACAACAACAGTCATTCATTTTTATTGCTGGTGTTCTACAACACAGATAAAGAGAAGCGTTTCAATAATGTTCTGTATAATCTGCTACCTTTGCCGGTTAGCTACTGTAGTTGAGATCGGTGCATTTGGGAAAGTGCACCATTACCCCGTAATGATGGGAGCTGTCATAAAAAATTACATCAAAATTTTATTACAACCTACAATGTGCTCTCTGCCTCTTGCAGAGCATACTATGAACTCCCATGAATCGGAATAATGCACGCCCCCTTTTATGATTCATATCATTTATCTTACAGCGGAGCTGTCTCAGAAGATACACACAGTTATCGCACTAATTCAAGACTAGTATGATGAGGGAATTTTCTGGGACTGAACTCTAGTAGAGAGGGTGAATAAGGGAAGAGGTGTTGAAGAATTAATTAGGCTTTGGTACACTTGGTGAGAATGAGGCTCTGCAGCCCAGTTGGAGAGTAATGATATGTGTCCATGATGGTCAAGGATTAAAGACTGTGCCTCTGATGCAATCTTATCCACCCCATCCACTTTGACTTATTAATGCTCCAACAACACCAAAACACTTCCACTAAGTTCCTGTACACCACCTCTGGCAAACAATATGGGACTGTGACCTACAATTATTGAGGGTTTTTCTCTCACAGTGAGGGTCTGTTTTTGATAAAGACTGCCAGTTCAACCAGTTGTGCACACAATTCAGTCTTACTGACATACCTAGGGGACTTGAGTCTGCATTTCCTTGTAAATAAAATCTGAAGCCTACAATCTGGACACGCAGCAGGAGGCAGTGTAACTGAGAATTTGAAAGGTCCTTCTGACACTGTGAAAATGTGCAAATCAGATTCTCAAACTCAGTCATATTTTAGAAGTCACACTGAGCTTCAACTCACAACTAAGTTGAAATATGTAAGCAATATCACATAAGCAAGACTGCTGTTTTATTGAATATCGTTTGACTGAAGGCCTGTAATAAAATAGTGTAATAAAAAAAAAGATGTTTACAATAAATCACTTACATTCCAGATTAAATTTGCTTCTGACGTAGCTCCTAAGAATTTTTGGTGAACTGTCATCAAGTAGTTTATGTTCAACCTTTCGATTAGTTGAATTAAATCTGTATAGTTATGACAAGCAATTTTAATTGAACATTATGTTTTAATGCCAGAGGATGAAAAAGTACCAGAGTATATTCTGTTGAACGAACCAGGATTCCTCAATTAATGGCATTATGCTGGAGAGAGTGCAAATCCCAAAGCGTCCAATGCAGCAGAATAACTAGCCCAACTGTCATAAAGTATGCTGACAAATGTCACTGGGGAAGATACAGTTTGCACAAAGTATCTCTGTACTGGAAGTATAGTGGTATGTTATAGTCAGCAACTTTCCCCCTCAAAATCACCAACAGCAAGGAAATGAAAAAGATACAACATAAATAAGGTACACAAATGACATGTACATTTATATATGATAAAATGTCAGTTATAAAATGGATAGTTCTGGTCCTTGATTCTGATTGGTTGAGCCTCGTTTGAAGCCATTGTAAATACAAACATACACCTGTGACCTCATTACATCAGTTTTGTTGTGTGTTTATTTCATGGACTAAAAATATGCGTTGTGCCTAACAACGCCCCTTAGCTGTTCTTAATTCACTGTAAACCATGGCTACACAGGGATTATTGCATGAATTTATGTTTTTTGAAGTAAAAACTTAAAATTACTATATAATTTATGGCAAAAAAAAAAAAAAAAAAAGTAAAAGGACTTTCCCAGAAGTCCCCGAGTGACACATCACATATGATTAATTTTATTCGATGTAAATACTTTTGTTTCTTGTATATTTTTGTTATCAGTAACGTATATTAGGGTGTTTTGTGTTATTACAATAATTTTTGTTATTTAGCAATTGTTTATTGGATTTTTTGTGTTACCCTGATACACGATACTGATCTCAAGATACAATAATGTCACAATACTTTAAACAAAGCCAAAATAGAGTTAAGATTGTATTATTTTAAATTTTTACTTCTAAAAATATACAGTTAACAAAGAGTACTGTTCATTAAAATGCTAAATTTGGTATTACATCAGGAATAGACTTGGAATTCCTGTTTTTACCATGTCTGATGCTAAATTAAATCTGTCTAAAAATTAAATTTGGGTGAATTATACACAATAAATATTGTCGCTATCCTTAATACATATGTTGCATTTTTGTATATTCTGAAACAATATATTGTTACAGCCCACATGGCACACACTGATTGGCCTGCTGATTCAAACAGGCATAGAGTGCCCCAGGGATGACGCGTTTTTGTAGGCCAACCCGGAAGTTAGCGGTGCACGGGTTCCCTCGACTGAAAGCCTATTAATTTTTCCCATAGACTTTTGGAAAATCACAGAAAATAAGCTCTGTGTTTAACAAAGGGTTATGACACTTACACGTTTTGTCTATCAAGATAATCTTTACAAGTTAACACAACATTTATAGATTTTGAAGCCTAAATAAAGTCATCAGATATAAAAGGCTAACAGTAGGCTATAAACGGACTACAGCACATCATGGTCGCGGATCAACGTCGTCACCACCAAGCGTCCTCAAACTTTATTTAGAAAACAACTCTATTTAAAAACGCTGAAATGCCGTCCAAATGTCGCGTTTTTAATGATGACGTCTAAAGTCCCCGCCTTTTAGCAATTTGTTAGCGACCGCCGATTTGAAGACGCAGTAAAAGTTTAAAAAATCACAGGTGGGTATTTAGAGGCTTTGTTAACCAGACCTTATTTCAGGCGATTTAGCAAAAACCCGTTCAAAAAACCCATATACTTTACGGCGTTGGAACCGGAAGTCCTAAAATGCTAACTCACTTCCGGGTTTTGCCTACAAAAACGCGTCATCCCTGGGGCACTCTATAGATTGCTGTAAGTTAGTCCTAAAAGGTTCCTCCACCTCCCCAGCTCCACCTGCATGGATCTGCTATGGGATTTATGAATGTCTATTTATGCATCAGCAGCATATCTTACATGCTCACAGCAGCATGTTTGTGCATTTATTAGCAGTAGCAATAATCAACAGCAGCAAGAAAAATACATTAACATTGCCATATTCAATGCTAAACATGCTAAAATTATTCTGATAGTTGTCATGATTGAAATATACTGTATATATAGTTGATGTATTATGTATTACTGACTGTTCTCATGCAATACTAACATATCTTAATCTGAAATGTAATATATAAAATCTACAAACCACACACCTAATTAGTCATTTGTTATATGCATCTTCATGCTGTCACACAGAGTTTAAATCTACAAAAATCTACATCTCTGTGTATATGTTGAGGGAGACTTTGGCTTACAGGGGTTTATTGATGCTGAGTTTCAGAACGGGTCTCTATAATCCTCATATACAATTCAAAAAGAGCATTTTTAAACCTGCATACCCCTCCCCCACCTGCCTCCACAGCATGAGGGAGAGAGACTGAGAAGAGTTGAAGGTAGATGGAGGAAAGACAGGATAACAATTAATATAAGGAGACATTTTCCAATCAGTTTATGCCCCTGTGTGAAATTAAATTTTTGTTTATGTGCACGCTTTCATTGGCTGCGACTGACAGCCCTGACAGCACCTGTGAAGGAAAATGGTTTTGAAGAGTCTGTGGAGCGAGGGGGTGCACACAAATCTTCTTACGCTTGAAATGTAAACACACCTGCCACCTCACATATAACAGCAGTGCAACATGTGTAACTATACCTCTGTTCTACCAGATGTATTCAGATGTTTTTATAGAACAGAATACTGATTTCTGTATAATAGCATTCAGCACCATACAATAAGTCTTTTTTTTGGTCTTATTTCAGTATATATAAACATCCTTATAACAAAATAAATTTTGATGAGAAGAGAAAATAAATAGGATATTATAATTTGTTTCCAGATAATTTTTTTTTACCCCATTGATAAGTGATTTTTTCTTTCTTTAACCATAAATCAAATAATATTTAGTGAGGCTTAAGCAGTTAAAAAATATTTAAGAAATATAATTAAATTCAATCTAAAAGTGTGGTGTTCGCAAAGAGACGTGCTCCTTTCTAACGCTGATAATAAGGCCCTAGCACAGGCAGTCACATGAAACAGAGCAGGAAGACTCCTTAGAGAAGCCCAGATGGGTTTTATATGAGTTGGGAAGACACAATTCAGACTATGGCCAACATGAAAGTACTTTCACTGCCATAGTTAAAGGGTTAGTTCACCCAAAAATGAAAATTCTGTCATTTATTACTCACCCTCATGCCGTTCCACACCTGTAAGACCTTCGTTCATCTTCAGAACACAAATTAAGATATTTTAGTTGAAATCCGATGGCTCCGTGAGGCCTCCATGGTCTTATGGGTGTGGAACGACATGAAAGTAAGTAATAAATGACAGAATTTTCATTTTTGGGTGAACTAACCCTTTAACCAACAAGACTAATCTGAACATTTTTAATTAGATTAAAAAAAGACAATATTGATGGTGAAAGATTCTTTTAGGTGCAACAATCTGCACTTTTTGTTACGACATCCAAAGGTACATCCACTTAACACAGACAGTCCAAACAGAGAATATGAAATTCATTATGAGTGTAAATGTTGCATTTCCAACAAACATGATAGTCTTTGACAATTTCTCTATAACTAAGATTTCTCTAATAGAAAAAAAATCCATCTTCATTCAATAAGCAAAGGCACAGAAGACTCATTTAACTATTGATGCCATTTTCATTTTTGACTGAAATGTCCCTTTAACTAACTGTACAAAGCCCATTAAGCAACATATTAATAACATATGATCTAAAGTCATTTTGGTACACAGAATTTTTTGGACAGCCAGTCGATCTGATACTAATTCAGGCTAAACCAAGAGCCAAAGAAATTTTCAGACCAGCCGACAACCACACAGTTTCTAGTTTCAGCAAGACTTGGATAAAATTAACATAACACCTCTATCATATAACATTTGCCAAGCTACAAAGTTGAGAACAGATAAGAAAATCTCAGCTGAAGTTCTGCTAAAGCCGTCAGGGCCTGTTAGTGAGCCAGTATTTTACGTAACGGCAGTGTAAGGCTTAAGTCAATGAGTCATGAGGCACGTCAAGTGCCTCCATTGAATGTAGCCACTAATATAGTCGTGCTTAACCCTCAACTGCTCCTTCAAAGACAGACATCAGCCCTCAGAATGTCAAACAGAGCAATATTTGGAAACACTTGTCTGAATGACAACGTGAGCAGCACTGCATTCATTTAATGAGACATTACTATGAAACATATCTATTAATTTTTTGTAAATATGAACACTAAAGATGTTTCTTTTTATATTAAAGGGGCTCATTTTTAGTCTAAGTGCCTAAGCAATTTATTCCACTTGGTGAACATGCTTAAGCTTGAAACTTATTCTCTTCACATTTAAACTTGTGCTACAAAGCAACTTAGAATATATACTGTATGAAAAGAAAAAAAACAACTCCACAATTCTAACCTGCATGTAAGAACTGCGAGACAATGTAAGCCCCCTTCCTTTAATGTGGTTTCTTTGTTGCCTCCAGTCAGAGGGAGTTTTTTTTTTCCATTTATTTTTTTATTTTTTGCACAAGGCACATCATTAGTATCTTTTTCTGCAAACAGTGAATCCAGAGGTATGCTGCTGTTGCATTTTACTGCACTGTAATCATCACCAACCATGAAAGACTTCTCTGCACCTACAAAACATCCCTTAATGTTTTTTTCCCTCAAGGAACAGTGTTCACGATGAAGACAGAGATGTTTCCCAAGAGCTTATTTTAAATGTTATAATCAAAAAAACTTGGCTTTTGGGAGTCGTATTAACACAAACACTATGCTTTTTCATTAACATTATCTACTAACATTTGATTAGTAGTGATTCATTAGATATTAACTGTGTCCTAAAGGTATAGTTCACCCAAAAAATAAAACTGTCATCATTTACTCACCCTTGTGTCACACTGTGAAACTGAACAGCGTTGAATTAATTAAATTAAATGAGTTTGTTTCACTCAAATAATAATGAAAGTTCGCTGTACTTAATAGAAAAAAACTGTGTGAACTCAAAATTTCATTGTAGTAAGCTGAACTTAATATGATTGAGTTGAGCTGCAGCAGATTTCTAATTCCCAACATGCTTTTCATCAGACTGTATAAATAAATGTTGGAATTAAGTGTTATTTTGAGTGTTTTAATGTTTTAGTGGTTAATGTTGTGTTATGTTGGGACTTACAGGGGGTTCTGTTAGTTCTGTTATGTTAGTTTTGAGTAGAGTAGAGTAGAGCCTGTTAGGTTGAGGATGGGCTGCAAAACTTTTACGACCACATATACTGTATGTTGTTTGATTACATACATGCAAGTATATAATGACAATCTCTTAGATAGCAAATAACACATGCTATTATAACTATCAAACATTTAACCAAGATCTGAATGAGAGACACCTGTGCACCACACTGGCCTTGCTCCGCTTCCACAGCTCTCTGACCCACCCCGCTTGTCACAAAAAATTTAGGTTCTACTAACTTGAGTTAGTCTACTTAAATGTTTTGAGGTAATAAGGGTGCTTTCACACCTGCCTCATTTATTTCGGTTGAATCGCACTACAGTTCGTTTCCCATTTTGGTGCGGTTCGTTTGGGCAGGTGTGAATGCAGTAATCACACTCAGGTGCGCACCAAAAGCGGACCAAACAAGCGTATGGAGACCTCTTTGAAGAACTCTGGAGCGGTTCGCTTGAGATGTGAAAGCAATCCGACCCAACGGACCAATGAACCAAACGATATCATAATTCTTAACAGGAAATGTGTTATATAAAAAGCAGTAGTGTCTGATTCTGTGAGTGAGCCTCTTCATGTTGTGTAATTGAACTTCTCTGTGCGAGAATGCTGTCCCGACGAAGCCTTGATTCCCGCTCTGCTTCATTTTAACATTCATATATGGTCTCGACACACTGACACAGCCTACTATAGACAGCTATGAGAGATCCGGTTTGAATTTCCCGCAGAATTAATATGAATGTAGTATATAATTTAACAGCAGGAATGACGGCTACATTCATATAGTGTTTGTGTGTGTCTCGACAGTTACAAATAAAGCCACAATAAGCTCATGGAGCAAACTTGTCAATCATTATTTTGATTGATGACGCTGAGAAAACTCTGACCAATAAGAGGACAGTTGTACTCGCATGTGACTTACATAAATGCATTTTGGTATGCTTTGAAATGTTGCCATGTGAAAGCGAACAGAACCAAGAAGAAAATGCAACATTGTAACAAATTTAGTCCCTGTTTCGGAACAAAACAAACGATCTATAGGTGTGAAAACACCCTATAAGTTTCCTCAAATGTTTTGAGTATTCTGAATTTATTGGGTTTTACAGTGTGTAAGACTTACTTTGTTCTATAGAAGAAAAAAGAAAGGTAATTTAAAGAATATGGTAACCAGTTTTGGTGCCCTTTCAAAAGAAAAAATAAGACATTTCTCAAAATATATTATTATAGAAAGAAAGAAAGTCATACAGGTTTGCAAATTCATTTCTGGATGAAATATCCCTTAAAACAATTCAAACAACCAAGGTAAAACTAAATTTAACAAAATGTATTCATGGAAATAATGTACATATTGCTGTATCTACTACAAATTTCACTAGTGGGCAATGAAAAGAGTGAAAATACTGACACTTCTTTACTTTACTGCTCTATTTTTGTCTGGAATTAGATACTATATTTCTAGATTTTTGAAATGCAGGTATTTTTGTACTTTTCTATGTCAAGTCAATTTAACTACACATTTGTACCATTAATGGAACACAGATGGAAAGAAAATGAAATCATTTGGAAGTGACGAAATAAGACAATACTGCACATTTCCAATGGCTGTAGACATAGACAAGGTGACCTACGACTCAATTAGACACTCTACAGAACATTAGAGCTCCTGCTGGACCTACTGGTATGGGAAACCCATCACTGCATATGGTTTCATTAATCATTAAGTTAAACTGTTAGATGGAAATCACTCTTAAGTAAAAACCAGCTTGGAGTTTGGAAAACAGCATGGAATAAGATCCTGATGAAAAATAAAAGATTCTCTGGTCTGATAAAATAAACATTAAACTCTTCAGCCTGAATGCCAAGCACCGTGACTAAAATGGCTCAACACCTGCTACCGTACCTACGGTGAAACATGGTGATAGCAGCATCATGCTGTGGGGATGTTTCACTTAGAAAAAATAAGCTTCAAGATTACAGATCATTTTGGCAACCTCCTGGGCATTTTTGTATAGAAAAAACAGCAAGCAAGTGTAGAGTTTCATTCTTAAAAGGCTTTACCTTTCAAATAGCTTGCTTCTAATTAAGGGCTGAAATTAGTTTCTTAATCATTTCAAATATTAAAAAGGTTAAACGCCAAAGAACACTGCCACCCATTCATCAGGGTTTAGTAAAGCTTGGAAGCTTGGGCGTATGAAATGTTCGGTTTCATATTAGTATAAGCTAGGTCATACAGTCCTAAAAGAACAGAAGAATGGATCCATCTTTTCTTTTAGGGGTTAAAAAAAGGACATAACCTCCATGCTACTGAATGTGATGAATTAGTATATTATTGTTATCTCATCTGTGTAATCTCAGTCAAATATAGCCTCAATGTGGAGGAAATTTACAAATGACATCACCAAAATACTCTGCACCTCAACAGCAAGCACAGTTTATCTCCATCTCAATGGCATTCCAGCTAATGTAGTATATTCAGTGAAAAGTAGGTTTTCTCAAGCTGTGATTAATGTACGCTGCTGTAAAGCTGTTTATTTGATGCCAGAATCATGCCAATTTGTCACTGTAAATCTACTAGTGAAAGCGAGCTGGTTAGAGGACGCTGAGTCTGTAACAGCTGGTTGAGGGGGTGATGCAGTGAGGGGTAAGGCAACCGCAGGAGCTCCCTACTATAAGCAACGGTTGCCATGGCAACGCTGGGGGAAATTAGGTGTTAAAGGAGTATCTTGTTATGCACAAAAGCACATTGCACCAGTAATATTGTTTTGAAAGTTAGACAGTAGATATACCGTTCTCAGAGTGTGAAAACATTGCATGCTTGAAGGTTATTTTGTAGTATTTTATGACATATCACTCATCAAAATATACTATAAAAACACTTGTGTATGTGTGTATATATATATATATATATATATACACACACACCCACATACATGTTCCACCAGTTTGATTTAATATCAGCTAACTATAAAGTACTGAAGCAGAAGTTTTAAAGCAGCTTGCTTTGTAACACCTTCCCAGCATCTGAAATGCAGGACTGCAGCTTTAGCGCCCTGGGTGGAATTTAGAGAGAGAATGATGATTTCAAAGGAAGCTTATTCAGCTGTAACAATCCGATGAGGAATTCAGACTCAGGTGGTGGTGGAAGTTTGCAGTCGGTTCCTGAGCAAGAGGGGATTTTCTAACCTCTATTTATTTCCTTTAAGCTTCACTGCTTCTAAGAAAAAAATAATTTGCACATGTGCATTCGCAGTTTCAAGATGTGTTTATTGTGTATATACTGTATACATCAGATAGATAAATATTTGTAAACATGGGTTTAATGATATTACATAAAAATACATCTTATAGCAGTTATACTCAACTACTAACATTATTTTGAGAGCATCTTCCATGTAGATGCTGAAAAACAAAAACACTTTGGATAAATAATGCATTTAAAACATTTAAGAGAATCATTTGTAATATTAAGTTGAATGTGAAAATATACATGTATTATTATTATTATATTACCAAAAATGACATTTCCTTTGTATTACAAATAACAAGTTTGTTCTTATCTAGTTTTCTATGATGTACTGCTGATAGCCTCTCCAGGTGGTGTGAAAAAAAGTTGACTGATGTGGGTGAAAATTATGATTATCTACAGAACAGAAGTGCTATCATTAACCTGTCAAAGTCATTGTGGTTGGAGTTATGTGAAGCATCACCATGCAATTGCATAAAATATCATGCTGTTATTATGCTGTGCTCCCAACATTTGGAGGTCACACGTGATTTGATATCAGACATGAGGATTTTCTAGGCCCTGCAGGGAAGTTCCTCGGGTTTCAGCTGGTAAATGGGTCTATCACGAAACTCTTCTGGGCTATTGCACCGAAGTCTTTGCAGAGGTGAATGATTAGCCCTCGTCTGGGCTACGTAATGTACCAGCGAGTTGATACTGCAGTCACATTTCCATGGGTTATCGTGCAGATACACGTCCTTCAACCCTGAATCAATCAGAGATGTGATTAACGTGTTACACTTAACAGAGAAGAATAAAAAAAGTATTTCATGTTTTTGACCAGACAATATAGAAATTTTTGAGTCATTATACTTTTTTTCTGCTAGCAATTATGTTAACTACTTGGTTATCTAGATTTTTTTCCATTTATTTTAAGCTTTGATATGTTTAGCGGCGATGCTTTAATTAGGATTGCATTTATAAGACATTGTGAAAAAGTTAAACAATAGCTGTTTTATGATTTTTATAAAAAATGTATGTCTTATGGCAACACCCTCTAAGAAACAAGCCCAATTGGTGTCGGGGAACCTGACACCAGCCTAATAATATAGTGTTTCCTTAGAACTGATAGTCAGTGACAACCAACCTACTAGTCAATTTTAAAAATCCTAATTCTTACCTTGCATGTTGGCTAGCATGTTGCCATCAATAGCATGAAGGCGATTCCCGCTTAACCCCACATGAGTAAGTTTAGGTGTGTGGCGGAATACGTCAGCTGGCAGGCTCTCAATTTCATTCTTTCTGATATAAATCTCCTGCAGGTTGGAAAGACCTTCTAGTGTGGATGCGGTAAGCGTGGAGAGCAAATTGTTGTCCAGCACCAGCATCTCAAGACCAATCAGGGGCCCAAAGGTCCCAGCTTGAATATTCTCCAGCTTGTTGTTGTCCAAGTTGAGAAAAAGCAGCTCTTCAAGTCCAACAAAGGCTTTGGGCGAGATCATTTGGATGCGGTTCAAGGCAAGGTCCAGAACTTTTAGGGCAATCAAAGGCTTGAATGCATTTGGTGGGAGAGCAGTGAGGGCATTCAGGGGCAGATCCAGCTCTGAGAGGTTCCTCATGCCAATGAACATGTTAGGTTTTAGGTTAGCTATCTGATTCTGGCCCAGCATGAGAAAGCGTAGGTTTAGGAGATCTTTGAAGCCCTTTACTGGAAGTTTGGACAGTCGGTTTCCTTGCAGATTCAAAAGCATCAATCGCTGGGCACCAGCAAATGCTTGAGGTTGTATTGATTTGATTGAGTTTCGCTCCAAGTTTAGGCTCTCGATTTTTGGGACAGAGCTCAGGATGTTGTCTGGGAGGTCCTGCAGAAAATTTTCACCTTGAAAATAAAGAAACAAAAGGAAGCAAAAAAGGTGTTGCTGAAGCAAACATAACTGTGTTCATACTTAAGGTTAAGAACTTGAGTGCAACAAGAAGTAAAATTCCCACCCTTACAAAAAAGAAGTTTATTCAAGTGTGCGTTTAGCATACTTCTTTTAAACTAAATAATAAGAAAGTATACTTTCAGTCTACTTTTTATATACTTCTTAGAAATTTAATTTATGTACTTCTCAGAAATATACTTAAAATTGCACTTAAGCATACATACCTTATACTAACAAAAAAGTCTAAGTAAACCAATACTAGTAATCAATCAAAGTATAATTAAGTATTCAAAGTATAGTTGGCTTGTAGTTCTGTTTAATCTTTTGACTGAGTGGTTTTACATACAGTCTTATAAACTTACATTGTTTGAAAATATTGATTTATAAAGAAAACAGATATAATCCTAATTCTGAGTATCTACATTTTTGTGTTGGCTAGTCTACTGGTAGTGCACATAGAAATGTACTTCAAATCTACTTTACTCTTTCCCCGCACTGGCTGAATTTTCAGGCTATCGATGTTTTCACTGTTATACGGCAGGGGGTGCTATTACACACCATCTAGTAGAATCTCCGGATCAAAAATCAGGAGAAGAAGCTGAAAAAAGTGATAGATGATAGAGTGCCCCATGAAGACGCGTTTTTGTAGGCCAACCCGGAAGTTAGCGGCGCACAGGTTCCCTCGGTTGAAAGCCTATGCATTTTCCCCATAGACTTTTGGAAAATCGCTGAAAATAAGCTCTGTGTTTAACAAAGGGTTATGACACTTACACGATTTGTCTATCAAGATAATCTTTACAAGTTAACACAACATTTAAACATTTTGAAGCCTAAATAAAGTGGTCAGATATAAAAGGCTAACAGTAGGCTATAAACGGACTACAGCACACCATGGTCGTGGATCAACGTCGTCACCACCAAGCGTCCTCAAACTGTATTTAAAAAACAACGTTATTTAAAAACATGCTCGCTGATTATGATCTGCGCTGTATCAATACTTATCCACTTTTTCATGAGAAATGCTGTCCAAATGTCCTGTTTGTCATGATGACGTCTAAAGTCCCCGCCAAAGCAAGTAGTCCCTTTTAGCAATTTGTTAGCAACCGCCGATTTTAAGACACAGTAAAAGTTTAAAAAATCACAAGTGGGTTATAACTGGTGTGTTTTATGTCATAGATCAGAACGTGAAAATATTTAGAGGCTTTGTTAACCACAGACCTTATTTCAGGCGATTTAGCAAAAACCCATTCAAAAAACCCATAGACTTTACGGCGTTGGAACCGGAAGTCCTAAAATGCTAACTCACTTCCGGGTTTTGCCTACAAAAACGCGTCATCCCTGGGGCACTCTATTGCTCACACAAATGTAAAATAACGTGACCATCAAACATTAAACAGCATGAAAATCACAACTGCCTAACTTTACCGAATGAAATGATGCACCCATGAACAGGAAACGAGTGTGGTTTACTGAGAGTACACTTCAAAGAGTAAAAAAGTAAAAAATTTACTACTAGTATTAAAATAATAAACTACTAGTATAATTATACTATAGTATACTTAGTTTACTACTGTTACACTTATAGTACACTTCAACGTACACTTTTATATACTAAAAGTGGGTCAATTTATTCCCAAGCAGTGCTGAAATAATACATTTACAAGTTTACTATAGTACACATTGATATTAGTATACTTATTACAGTAAGTATACTTTAAAATATACTTGAACATTACTTAAGTACACTTCATAAAATTAACTTGAAGTATACTTTTTTGTAAGGGCAATCAATTTCCTCCAAAGGGGAATTAATTTTTAACAATAACTGACCATTAAAAACTGAACTAAAATGTTGTTAATTGATGGTATTCTTTTGTTGAAGCAACCAGCCTGCATTAATTCAGTCAGTTTTTTTTTCATGTTTAACAAATTCTTGGTGAAAAACTACATTACCCATGATCCCATGATTCTGCAAAGAAAGCTCCACCAGTCAGAGAAACAAAACATGCAAATCATACCAAAAAACTCTTTACTGCTTGCCCACTCCTATGAAGAACTGTCAATAATGCGATAGCCAGTCTGCTTGCGCTCTAAAAGTACTTAAATATTCGTAACGTGAAATATGTTGTTACTATATATGCCATCAACATCTTTGAATCAATAATTTTATATTTGTCCATTGCTTTTAGTTTGATTATGTAATTTGCAATGCTTAATGGGATTGTAGTAATGAAAAGATGTATCTTAACAAAGACTTTTTTTTAAAATCCCTATGAGAAAAATTCCTTTGGAAGCAATGCCGCTGAAAAGGTGAACGGGACGGGCACTGTTGCACTTATAAAGGCAATACATCGAAATCTACAGCTGATTCACATATATTTTCAATGAGAAACCTGAGTTGTATCTAGGCACCAGAATTTAATGCAATCTTGCTGAATACAAGTATTAACAACTTATGATCCCAAAACTTTGAATGGTTTTGTAGATACACATAGTATTTTGGATGAAAATATGGTACAAGAAGTAAGCAGTGGATTAATGTTACATGAAGATCCATGCACTATTACTTGCTCACCCATTTTTAGGATCCATGAGTCCAGAGGGAGTTTGGGTGGGATGCTCTGAAGTCCCCTCTTCTGACAGTTGACTTCAGTCTTTTCCGTACCGTATTTCTGGCTGCATTTACAATCACTGGGACAGTTTTCCACGGCCTCTGCAACCCACAGCCATAGCACGGCTAACCCTGCAACCAGCTTCATAGCCCTGAAAACTCGCAGAGCCAGTGATTTAATTATGTCACAAAGGACATTATAATCCTACTGAAAAGAGCATTAGGGGTATTACTGCAAAGAGAAACCCACATATTGCCTCAAAACGGACATACCGTTTGTGTTAGATAGATGCATATTACTCATGCAGACTTACCTTGTGACCAGATGCTTAATGGGATTTCAACGTTTAAATTCAATGCTGCTTTTTCACCCAAAGCTGCTAGCCTGTCTGTACTCGGATGAAGTCTGAAATGAGCCGAAATGTTAGCCCCTCTAGCAAAGTTTGAGCTCTGTAAAACTCCCAGCACAGCACGTTGGTGAGAAATATGACATGCACAGATCATGACAGGTTTCCCTGCCAAATGAACTCCTGCGTCCCTAGAGAAAAATCTGCGGGCATGCGTTTTTGCGTGGGTGTGTGAATTCACAGGGCACCTTATGCACGGCTTTGATTGTTTAACTTGGCACAGGTACGGTCTGGTTCACGGCAGATTGATGTCACTGTTATATCAGTGAGCACACATGATAATAGGCCAGGTCGATGAGCACCAGTGATCGGTGGAGGCGCCACAATCGCTCGGCCCTCGGAGAGCCTGCTGAGCTGATAAGGACAAGGACCTCATACATCTTTCCCCTTGGGCTTTTCTTGGCATTGTCCACCAGGATTAACAGTAAGAACGAGTCACAGTTTCTCAGTTTCTCGCGAGCATCATCAATGTCGCTCTCATTTACACGGCCCCGGCGCTTTGAAAGAGGAGGGCTGGCTGCAGGAAACGCACAGACCTCCAGAGATGTTATTATGGCTGTGTCTTTAAGTTTGACGTGTCTGCTCACCGAGATGATTTTATTGCGCGATAAAGACGAAAGCTCTTTCAAGGCCCGCCAACAGCAACACAATATGCAAGCCATCTGGAGCAACATAATTATAATTTTCTCCTGCTCCAAGCTGAGAAAAACTGACGCACCACCTCCAGCCACCCAAAAAGAGGAGCAGTCAGAGCTGATAAAAAACGCCTGCGTGATTCTGATTAATAGGAATGTGTTAATGCTGCATCTGTTCTTTAACAATTATTAATTTCTGTATCAAGTAAACAAACAGAAACAACACAAACAGCTAGAAAAATCAAAGATTAAGTGCATTTCATGCTCACTTTTACTGTGTTTGTGAAAAAGCTATACACGCATACTTCTTTTAAAGGGTTAGTTAATCCAGAAATGAAAATTCTGTCATTTATTACTTACCCTCACGCCGTTCCACACCCGTAAGACCTTCGTTAATTTTCGGAACACAAATTAAGATATTTTAGTTGAAATCCGATGGCTCCGTGAGGCAATGACACTTCCTCTCTCAAGATCCATAAAGGCCCTAAAAACATATTTAAATTGGTTCATGTGAGTACAGTGGTTCAATATTAATATCATAAAGCGACGAGAATATTTTTGGTGCACCAAAAAAACAAAATAACGACTTATTTAGTGATGGCCGATTTCAAAACACTGCTTCAGGAAGATTTGGAGTACAAATGAATCAGTGTATCGAATCATGATTTGGATCGCGTGTCAAACTGCCAACGGCTGAAATCACATGACTTTGGCGCTCCGAACAGCAGATTCGATACACTGATTCATTTATGCTCCGAATCTTTCTGAAGCAGTGTTTTGAAATCGGCCATCACTAAATAAGTCGTTATTTTGTTTTTTTGGCGCACCAAAAATATTATCGTCGCGTTATAATATTAATATTGAACCACTGTGCTCACATGAACCAATTTAAATATGTTTTTTAGTACCTTTATGGATCTTGAGAGAGGAAATGTCATTGCTCCCTATGGAGGCCTCACAGAGCCATCGGATTTCAACTAAAATATCTTAATTTGTGTTCCGAAGATTAACGAAGGTGTGGAACGGCATGAGGGTAAGTAATAAATGACAGAATTTTCATTTTTGGGTGAACTAACCCTTTAACATCAGTGAATCCCTTCCCACCCCCAATCAGATAGATGTGTTGTTGTTGTAAAATAAAACTGAACATGTTTCAATGTAGCTCTGCTCTCATGCTCTGTCTGATGCCAAATAGTACAAAAACTGGACAAATTCCTGTAATTTACAGTGCTGTAATGAATTGCAAATGGACTCAATCAACCGCAGCATGCTGCAGACAATAACACAAAGAGTCTGGCTGAAGAAAAAAGAGAAAAACTAGAGGTCACACACATTCTTAGATTTATGTCCACCCCAAATGCATAGGCTCTATTAAAAATGCCCATCTTGCTCTGAATGAGAGGAAACAAAGGGTAACCTTTTATATCAGTCCCTGGCGAGTTATGATAAATGAACTCGGCTTGGAGCAACACTATGAAACACAATTGAGTGAATTTTTGAAGGACACAGATTGAATTTTGATATATACAACAATATTTGACTTTGATCAAATGTTTCTTATACAGTCACAAAAATTATGTGTTCAATTAAGTGGTCGAATTTGCCAAAGTCACAGGAAATTGTCTTAGAAATGATGTTTGAAAGTGAGAAGCACTTCACACAGATCCAGGCTAACAGATGTTGTCTGTAATAAAGCACAATTTAGCATGACACTAAAACCAATTAGCTTTCTAATGTGCACATTCATGGGTACTTCATTTGTTGCGCATTGGCCAAGGAATGAAATGGTTTCATGCATCAGTCACTTTGTCATTTCCCTTGATGAGGGAAGTGATACTCTGACACTATATCCTTCACCCCAGGAGCCTAAAATAAACATTCTTATGCCAGCTGACTTATCACAGTGCAAACCTCACATCACATTGCTGACATCTAGTGTTAGACTGTAGCTAATGCATAGGAATAATATCACTGATGAGTCTATAAGGGCCTGTCCCAATACCCACAATTTTAGTCTTGGTCACTTGTGACTCTGTTTGAGCGTGGCTTGTTCGCTCCACTAATATAGATCAGTGGTGATTTTTGACATCCATTTGACATCCACACACTGATATTCTTTCGACCACTAAAAAATAACGACACAAAAGCAATGCAATGAAAGAAAATACAAAGTTCTGTCATGAAACTCTACATGCGCAGGCTAATACGTTCTTAACTCAACTGCTCGTAATCACATCATTATATCTATAGGACACAGATGATTGGTTCCTGCTGTATTAGTAGCCAATGAGCTTGCATGCTCAGTCTTCAAATACATGAGTAGCATTTGCCTTTGCAGTGCAGCACGCTTTCATAAACCCTCCACCTTCCCCAGCTCCACCTGTATAGATCTGCTACGGGTAATTCATGTACGCTATACTGTACAGCAGCAGCATGTCTTACTTGCTAACGGCAGCATGTCGTGTATGTATTGGCAGTAGCAAATCCCGTACTTGCTCTGCAGCAGCAGCAATAATCAGCAGCAGCAGCGTAGTACATTTATTCCAACAAGACCAAACATATCAACATTGTCATACCCATTACCATGCCAAACACTCAGAGAGTTGTCATGACAGGACTTTTATTCAGCAAACTTCAAATCAATAATACAAATGTAAATAAAAACAAAACTGCACCTATTCTGATTGAGAACAAAGATTAATGGCTGTCTGGCCCTTCTGGCGTCCCATACGGAGATAGTTCTTTATGGATTTTGATGATGTCAGCCTCAGACAATTCTGGATTTGACTGCTGTACAGCACCTGTATGAAGATGGAACACCTTGTATCATTTTAAGACATTATAAACTACAGCATTAATTACAAGATTTTCAGCCACCATCACTCATACTAACATACTGTAGCAATCCACAAAATAATTAAAGCTCTATAAACAAGCATGGATAACCATCTAGATCAGTAATCCTCACTATTTCTTCCAAGTAAGCCACAACAACAGGATAAAGTCAACAAGCAAGTCACCACAATAAAAAACACACACGGAAATACACATCTGCCTAATATGCAATGCATTTAGCCACTGCCATTCTAATAATACAAAACTGTTAAGGTGTACAAGTTGCTTTAAAGGTGGGGTAAGCAGATTTAAAAAAATGCTGTTGGACATTGATGATATCCATTCACTGATGTCCTATTGATGTCGAAAAAAACCCCCATCAAATTGACGTCAAAAACTTGACATCCATTTGACGTCCACATACTGATGTCCAATTGATGTTGAAAAAAATATCAAATTGACGTCAAAAAACAGGTCAAAAATGCAAATCAAACTGATGTCAAAAATTTGATGTCCACACACTGATATCCAAATGATGTCAAAAAAAAAAAAAAAAAACTCAAATTGACGTCAATTTTTTAAAAATTCATGTGCACTCAATCATTAATCCATCTTGCAACATCTCTTCTCTTTTCTCATCTTTTCTCAGGAAAACCTGTCACTCACATGACATCACAGCAATGGCAAACCACAAAGATCCCAATTCCTGATGGACAAAATCAAGTCCTGCCCTATATGTTTTCTATATTCCATTTCACTGGAATTATTTCACAATGGGGGTTATGAGCAAAAACCTTACAAACAAACAACTTCATGCTCTTTTGTATGTGCTTCGTTAAATATAAAGCTGTTTTATTCAAGATACCTTCAAAGGAGCAGGTTAAGATGAGCATAATCGATGTCCATCCCTTTATGCAGATGGATATCTAAAAGTTTATTTTTCTTCTTCTCACTAACATTAGATATTAAAATAGAATAAAATGGCAACAATAAAAAAGGACTATAGCTAGGTTAGCTGATTATCTTAAAAAATCCATCACTGTCAGTTCGTACTGCTCGTTCTTATTAACACTGACAAGCGAATGCAACAAGACCTGGGCTGTGTACAGTCCTGACAATACGTTGCAAAACGTTTTTTTAAACAGAAATGATGGTGCGTTGAACACCCTGTTCTGATGATGCAAGAGTTGCAACTATGGCAGCTGAGAAGACCATTCTTTGTGTTCTCTTTTGCTATGCTATATTTTTACTACAAAACTCTTACGACAAACATGTCTTCTAATATCTTCAGTCGTGGCGTATAGCTGCAGCGGACACATTTGTAAACGACTTTACTTGGACCCATTGTGCAAGCTGTCTCTTTAATACATATTTCACTAAAATGTTTTTGCTGGATCTCAAAATAGATTATAACTCTATAAGTGGGTCTTAGTATGAAAACATTTGGGAATTCTCTTAAAAAAAAACTTTAAGTGTGCTATTAGTATAATAATTTTAAACAGAAAAATTATAGTTTCAATCTACTTTTTAGAAATATATGTATAAGTATACGACTTACATTGACAGAAAAGTCTAAGTATATTTAAGGTATACTTGTATTCAATCTTTCAAAGATAGTAACTATTCAAAGATGGTAAATTAAATATTCTAAGTATACTCAGCTTGTAGTTCACTCTTTTGATTGAGTATCCTATTAAATCCTTTTTCAAATAGATTTACTCTTATAAACGTACATGTTTTGGCATCCAATACAATAGTTTTTTTTTTTTTTTTTTAATTGATTTATAAAGAAAACAAATATGTTCCTAATTCTGAGTATGAGAATTTTTGTGTAGTCCACTGGTAGTGTACATAGTTACTGAATGCATGGACTTTCTTTTTTTTGTTAAATCCTGCCAAAATATGAAATATTTACAAATACTCTAAAAATAGGGAAAGTTAATAGAACATTTAATATATTTTGTGATGTCAAGATTCATTTCTTGTTTTGAATAACACATTTATCAGTTACAAGTCATTTGACCAGAGAGCGGAATTACTGACAGGAAAAAAAGAGGAATACAAAGAGGATGGCAAAAGATAGACCAACAGCTACAGTAGGAATCAAATCAAGACAACAGTCCAAATGAATGCAACTTTAAATATCTACAAAAAAATCTACTAACCTATAAGAAAAAAATAATTCTGTAATCTGTACATTTTATTTTGCGACAAGACATGGCAGTCTATTGTCTAGAGTGGTTTAATTAATAATGGGTATTAAAAATTGCATTTTTACAGAAATTGCTTGTCAGATAACAAAATTTAACAAAAGTGAACACTGTAAAATTTAACCAGATAAATAACATTGTACAATGCTTCTTTTCACTGCGATTAAGTAACTGCTCATCTTAGCTATAAACACTTATATAAAACTCTCATTAGGACAATTGTTATGCCCACAAGTGATATACTTGCATAAAACATGCAAAAGTAATAAGTTAAGAAAAGCCTTACATTACACATTCACAGTTGAGCACTGTCGTTTTAAATTAAGACCTTAAAAAATGTAAAGAAGTTAAGCTACCTTGTACAAGATTGAAGTTCATAGCTCAAAGTTTTTGTTCACAGCACACAATTACAATTTTGAAAAAGATACTAGGACACTTCACATAGTGCCTGAAAACTTTTTTAACAGGAAAAATCTGAGGTAGCAAAGCCAAATTTTGTGAACTTTGGATAAAAGAAAGTCTTTTAGCATAGTGCATAATGCCTAAAATGCAAACCAAAACTTTTGTATTAAATATGTACAGAAATTAAGAAAATATAGTTTTGTTGTTTTTTTTTTTCCTTCACAAATTGCTGGTCCTGAGAAAGAACATTACACCTTTTCTTACTATACATATTAAAAAGAAATATCCCATCATACACAATATACAAAAGCATTACACAAACTGTCATTACAAAAAGTCAATGGTAAATAGCCAAGCAGATACTTTGAATGTGTATATGTGTACATAAGATGAGATGTTACTGATTATGCAAAACAATCTTGTGAGAAAAAAAAAATCACATCTGTACAACAATATACATCTTTAAGAGATCAAACTCTGAAAACTGGGGCAGTGTCCACAATCCGTAAACATTTTGTGTCAAGGCAGTAAATTTGGTTTAAATTTGGTGCTCAATTGCAAAAAAAAGTCAAAGATTTAAAAAAGACAGCAAGCTGCTACGATTCATTCCCTGTCTGATGTTTAATGTCATCCTGAGGAAAGTTTGATTTGCCCCAAGTGTCCGTAACAGATTGAGTCTGTGAGTTCTCAGTAAATCCTAGGGAAAATGCGGTACGGGACAGCTTTGCAGTACTCTTCCCATGCAGAGCCGTACTTTTTCCTGCACTGGCGCTCGTCCCGTGCATTACGGTGCACCAGCAGAGTGGTCAAGTAGATCAGGTAAAAGTACGGGATCAAATGGTTGAATCCTACAGGAAAAGATGGTGGAATTGAATCAAAACAGACTGATAAGACGGCTTAATTTCATCAGAAAGGTGAACTGAAGCTGAAAACTTACCACACGGTAGAGACCATGCCAAACCCATGATGATATCACCCAGGTAATTAGGATGACGGACGAACCCCCAGAGACCAGACACAATAAGACTCTTTCCAGTTGCAGTGGGAATAGTTTTAAGGTCTGATAAGATGAAGAAAATAACAATTTAGACCAAACAACCTTATGTTTATTCTTTTGTTTCATCCGTTTCAAAACACTTACGAGACACTGTCGGGTCAGAAGGGTTTTTCCTGAAGGCAAACTTCTGAGAGTTGGCTTTCCGGAAGATGTAGTATCCAACTCCTGATGGAGAAGTTAAAAAACGCAAGTTTAAAGTCTGAGCACATCAATATCCTGTTATTATTGGCTGAATTAGTATCTATATATCTATATACTTTATGGTGTAGCTAAAGAAAAAACAGGAAAAAATGTGTCAGAAACTGACCATTCATAGCGATGAGGGTAACGATCCAGTATACAGAGAGTTCGTTGGGATGGGTTACTAAATAGTATGCTTGACAGGTGAATGTAAAGGGAACAAAAGCCAGATCTCCAAATGTCAACATAAATCCAAAACCATCATAGACTATGTCCATCATGGTCAGAAGTTTCTCCTGAAATACAGAGTGATTTAATTAGAATCAGTTCATGGTTTCCATATTGCATAAAGTAATAACTATTTGTTTTGGAAAACCCTTGATGTACCTCATGCCAAAAGCCATCAACAACCCACAGGAGCTGGAAGATGTTGACCAGGAGCATCGCTGGAGAGGGCATCTTCAGATTCTGGTGCTTCACTTCAGCGAGCAACATCGCAAAGTTAATCAATACCTGTGGAAACAAGCAATAATTATGTTTCTTCAATAGGTAAAAAAAAAAGGGTACACTTTAACAAGGAAAACAGTTAAAAAGGCAACATTTTGACCACTAGAGGGAGCAAACAAACAATAACAATACTCACCCAACCCATCAGGCCTGGGCGCATTTCACAGAAGAACTTGATATCAAAGTTTTTGATGCGGGGATTTAACTCTCTGCCCATGAAGAAGTCATAAATGAAGTAGCCTAGAGGAATAAAAAGAATAAGCATAATCTTTTAAAATCTATAAACTTTAGCCAACACATACATGGAAATCCTTCCTTGCAATCTCTATAAATTGTATTAAAAGGCTTATTTAGTATTCATAAATAACTATGAATGGTCTATTTTAACTAGCACTGTGGAAAGTAACAGGAAATGCATGACAGCTCTATCAGGATGATCATGGTGATGAGAAACTTTAAAAGCCACTGAAGTGAAAATACTCAAAATGGGAGAAGGATCTCACACTATTCATCTTACCAGAGTTCCCTCCAGGAGCGAGCTCTTCTTCAGATGCCCAGCGGGAGCGAATGAACAGGTAGACGCTGAGAAGAATGACGATGAGCAGGGATGAGGTGTAGAACTGCAGGAAGTGAGCATGGATGTAGCTGAGGTCCACCTGGTACAGGGCAACAACTACTGCCACAGCTGTGAGGAGGAGCGCATAGAAACCTGACGGAGAATAGAATCGGAGATCGTCAAACAGCTCGCTCACAAATATTGAGTAGTGAAGCTTTTAAAATCAAATTTTACGTTTTTTTTTTTTTTTTTCAATTATTTGTCGAAACAAAAACTTTATTCCGTTAACATTAGAAATAACAGCATAAAATGTATCAAAACTGACCATTAATCCTATATTTCAAAGTTTTCCCATTCTTGAGAGGCATTCCTTCAACGAGCTGTAGGGTGGAGAGATAGAGAGAGAAGCAGGATTTACATGTGACCACTATTGTGTTGTTATTAACTAAAACTTAAAAAAGTTGTTTTTTGTTAAATGAAATAAAGCTAAAATAAAATATAAATATTAGATGAAAAACTTAAAAATGTTGCCTTGTACTGCAGATATCATGGAGTATAAACTAAAACATTGACCAAAACTAAGTTCAGAATTTTACTCGGCATTGAATTATTGCTAGGCAATCAGGTCCTTTTTGTTTCAGAAAAACCCAGAATCATCTTGAAATAATCTATTTAACCTCAAACTCATGGAAAAGCATCGCAATTTTTAGATTCTATCTTAATTACCCTTAAGCGGCTGGAAACTAAACCAGATGTTTTCCAGAGAGGCTCTCTATCTGCATGCCACCTCCAGTGATTAATCTAATCTAGCCTGCTTTGCTGCAGCTAACAGGCAAATCAGAAACAAGAGCCACAGAGTTATGTGGTCATGTGCCTAAACCTAGGTCACGGGGAGTCATGTGATTGCAGACAGTACCTTTCCGACAGGGAGCAGGGAGAGGACGGCCTGGAAAAGAAGCCAGAGCAGGACAATGCCAAAGACTTGCCAATCCCAGAGAGACTGAAGGGTAGGAAGATCAAGAGGAAAGTTCTGCAGACTGGCATCCTTCTGCCCACAGAGAATGAGCAGAGCCAACACAGCCACAGGCAACAGAAACATCAGGAAGAACACACCTGAGAGAGAAGAGGGATGGGGATAATTTATTATAATATTAGCCATTGATGCTTGAAAAGCTATTTTAGATTTTAATAGGGGCACAAAAATAATCAGAGAATTTCTGACGAGAATTAATTAATGTTTCCCTGCTTGCTTTACTTAATGTTTGCTAGGGCTGGACGATATGGCCAAAATTTATATCACGATATAATTCTTAATTTCGGTCGATACGATATAATTCCGATATCGATATGAACTATATAATGGCCTCAGAAAAACTGCCAAGAACGGCCACAACGTCTGAAAAATGAATTTGCCAAATCTATGAAATCTCTTCCTATAAAACTATATAATATTTAAGAAATAAAAACAGTACAAATACATTTATGTTCAGCTTTTATTTGTATTTAGCCTTCATACAAACATAAATAAACATAAGACTCACTCACTTTTGTAATATTAATATCTTTAACATTAAACAATAACGTAGGCTGATTTTATTATCCTTAATATAGATTAAAACAAAAGTGCTTCAGCCAAGATAAAAATTGTGAACAGTAAAAACAGAAAACAGTGCTATTAGCACGTACCGAAACCATGACCCTAAAAATAAGACTACTGTCAAATAAAAATAAAGAAAATAAGAACAAACAATCAAACTACAAGCAAATAAGTACATCACAAATAAGTACAATAAAGCAAATATTCAAATAAAATAAACAGTGCTTTTCAGGTTCTCAGGTATCTAACAGCAGTTTTTAGGTACAGAATGGATAGAGTAATCACATATCCACCTGTTTCCGCGGGGCGCTACTGTAAAAGAGAACGTGGGTACAACTTCCGGTAAAGCGGCGGAAGTAGCATACCAATGGTATTTTGTGTGCTAATTAGCGAAGAGGCTAAGTGTTTTTGGGATCATTGTTTACTTTGTAAAGTAAATCTTTATGAGAGATGTCGTTACGGTGTTCAGGGACAACATCTCAGTTTACTACATTCTTAGTTAATAATATCACAATACAATAAACAGTTTTCGTGTCCTTAATTGCTCTTTACTTTACTGACCTTCCACAAAAGTGCTGCTGCATGACTAGAGCATCCTGACCCTGCAATACATGAACAACCCGCTGTCTGTACTTCACCCGTCACTGATGCACCAAAGCGATGTGATATTTTACTCCTAATGTGTCGTGCGTGCCAGAGTCAGTCACGTTTCCACTGTCATATATGCGATGCTAAAGGCTTCTTATGTTAACCACTGCGATAATAAATACACACGTTTATGGAAAATATCAGAGACTGCTTGAGGAATGAAGACAATTCGTATGTTATTATAATTGTGTATTTATTTGGTTTAATGTTTTATCTGTCTCTTCCATGCCTGTTGATTCCTGACAAATGCATATCTTTCACACACTCCGGTTAACTCGTATAACTCATAACTCCTGTTGTCTTCTCATGAGCTCCCTCTGTTGCTCTGGCTGAAAGGATCAGGATCAGGATAGAGAGATCCCGCAAACATCCTCGGATAGCAATCATCGCATAATTTAGAGGAAAATAAATAGAAATGCTCAGAAAAGTAACGTAAACATAGGGCATGTTATCAATATATTTCTAAATGTGTAAGCCTTTGGATTTAAAAGCCTCAGAGGAGTTGTTTTTTGCGTTCTTGTGATCGCAAATAAATGGAAGCATGCGCAACTGAATAGGTCTGTGTTTTCTTTTTATGTCAATATAAATATCAGTTAGATTTAGCATGATTGATGTGCACTCCTGACATAAATTAATACATTACTATTACTGTAACTTTTTTTTATTGTAAAACATTGTTGAAATATTGATACCGGAATCTTAAATCTTTAAGTACAAAAACAAACGTTCGCAAGTTTGGATCGTTAAATCTTGAATGACTGTCAACTGTTGAATGAATGAGTGTCACGTCCAGCTTGTTTACTTCGAACCGGAAGACGCTCCCACGTTTGACGCAAGGCCTCATGGGGCGTAGGAAACTTGTGGATAAAATAACACTGCATATTATCTTTACTGTATAAAATAAATAATATCAATCATTATTGAAGTTACAAAAACTATTCAGTCAAGAGCAGTGAGTGATTTCTTTGTTATTTGTTGTTTGATTTAACATTAAAAACAGGCAGCAGGAATATTTTTTTCCATTTAAGACATGCACGATCCAGTAGCTACATATATACTGTTACACATGCGATGTCTTTCTCGACTGTTATACGTTCACTTAAGACATAACCGACTATATTTGCTAGGATACTCGCCAAGACGGGCATGTTGACTTATTTTTTGTATGAATTTGTCCGCCGAAGCGCAAGACTTGAAAGAGAAGTCAGTATTTGCGCGCTGACTGAAATAAGCGTGTGCGCGCGTCGCATGAGCGCACACAAATCTTCTCACAGCGCGTGCGAGTTCTCTCTCTTTCGCGTCTTGTTCTTGAAGGTTTAAATCAGCAAAGCTTAAATGAGTTTAGTTTAAACAGATAGCATCGTGTGCTGTTCAGGTCTCACCTGCGCTCGCGCGCTATCAACACCCGTATGATAACGGCGTAAATGACTGGACATTAGAGCATACGGCACTAGCTGTTAACAGTTTACAAAGAGTGACTGTTTTGTCCACGCTTTTTGATTATCGTTGTTGTAACGTTTTGCGCATCCATCGACTGAAACATACATTATCTGAACTCTGTCTGTCTGTTTTCCATGTTGCTATTTTAAACAAACCATATTAATGCTGAGAACTGGCTGATGGCTGCGTGTCTCTGTGGTGCACGTCATCACGCCAATGGCCAATCGCGTTCTGCTCTTTCTAACGGCTGCGCCTCAAGGAAGTGAGAAATGTTGTAATGTATATATCGAAATACCGGAAATGTGTTTAAAAATCATATCACCGTTATCGAGAAAAATTATATCGCGATATATATTGATATTGAATTATTGTCCAGCTCTAATGTTTGCATTAAAGGGATAGTTCACACAAAAATGAAAATTCTGTCATCATTTACTCACCCTCAGGTTGTTCCAAACCTGTAAGAATTTCTTTGTTCTGTTGAACAAAAAGAAAGATATTTTAAAGAACGTTTGTAACCAGGCTGCTTTGGGGCACCATTGACTATAGAAGTCAATGGTGCCCCAGAACTGTTCGGTTTCCCACATTCTTCAAAATATCTTCCTTTGTGTTCAACAAAACAAAGAAATTTATACAGGTTTGGAACAACCTGAGGGTGAGTAAATGATGACAGAATTTTCATTTTTGGGTTGAACTATCCCTTTTAAAGAGGCCATATTCTACACTTTTTTTTTGTTTACATGTACTTATGTTAGTCAAAATTTAGTTTCATGACAGAATACTGGACAGATGTTAATAAAAATGGGTAAAAGTCTTTTTAAAGTGCTCTGACAAACATTTTACCTCAAAGAATTGCGCTGTGAATATCTGCACTGTACAAAATTACATTAAATCACTGACAAGACTCACCAACTCTTCCACCAAACTCCAGATCAGTTGTCTTGATGGCAGCAGGTGTTTTAGTTTGCGATACTACCTCTGTCTCTTCCTTTTTCTCCAACTCTACTTCCTTGCCATCGCCCTGGTCCTTCCTGCGACGTAGATTGTAGCGTCCACCTGCCTGGTTCTCTGATTCAGTCACTGTCTTCTGCTGTTAGAGCATTACAATGAGTCAAGACAGCATACTAAATGTAAACACTTTCTTTACTCAATACAAAAAAAATTCAAACCAATTAAAACAATAAATAATTTCACACCTATAAAAACAGAAACACAGTCATCCAAAAGTCTGGGATCAGTAAGATTTCTTTTAAAGAAATTAATACTTTAATTCGGCAATGATGCATTATCAAAAGTGACAGTATAAGGGATTTATGATACAAATATTTCTATTTCAAACAAAATATCAAGCAAGCAGCACAACTGTGATTTCTGAAGGATCATGTTACTCTGAAGACTGGAGTAATGATGATAAATTTTCAGCTTTGCCATTACAAGAATAAATAGCATTTTATAATCTATTAAAACAGTTAAAATGGCAACAATAGATAACCGCAGCCTTGGTGAGCAAAAGGCTTATTTCAAAGACATTTTACTAACCCAAAACATTTGAACTGTAGTGTTTATGTGTTACCAGCCCCCTTAAAACCACTGTTTCCCAGTTTGAGAAGCTCTAGTGTCAATAAAATAAAAACGTTGTGTCATGCTTAGACTCAAAGTTTCAATGGCAATCAATCTCACTTTCAGTCCAAGTCAAGAAAATATTCCTATTATGTGGCCACACCACTGTAAGGCTAAAGCAGTCTGGTCATGCTTTGTAAAGCCTATTCAATTGTCCCATGAGAAGAAACATGCTGAAAAACGTGAGGGTATGATTAAACAGAAACCACAGTCAGCTTTAGCTTTGTGTGCACAACTAAATGGGCTCCTGTCACACATGGGAGGCACAACATGCATGCATCATGACATTCCAGCCTTTACTAGAACAGTTTCTAACATGTAACAGGAAACATTTAGGCGGTTCTATTGTTGCTACTTGCTAGTGATTAAAATATTGAAATGTGAATCCATGATGTATTCATACCTCAGTGACTTTAGAAGCTGTATTATTTTCTTCTTTCTTCTCATGTGTGCTGTTGCTATTGTTTTCATGTGTCATCGGCTGAGACAGATGACAGTCAAGGACATGTGAGGTGAACCCATGAGGAAAGACAAATGAGATAACAGCATTAAAATTGTTGGGTTAATGGCTCTGAATTAGATTAAACTCCTATACTTATGATCAACAAACAAAAATACCATCACAGGAATAAAACAGATTTTAAAATACATTAAAATAGAAAACACTTTCAAAACTCATTTAAAGTTTTTAATTCTGTGTCAGACAGAGCATGTAAAGAGAAAGAAAGACATAAAGTGAGTGTGTGTTTGTTTTGTCCTAACAAATGAGTGTCCTTACCACGGGTGTGAGTCGGACCTCCAGTGCTTCTTTGAGTTTTTCCTTGCGCACATCTGTGGTGCGAGAGGAAGATCGACGGGACGTCCTAGCTGGAGAACGGGAGCGACTACGACGTGTGCGTCCCGGTGAGCGAGAGCGGGATCTGGACCGAGAGCGCACAACACCCTGCTTAAATACGATCGTGCTCTGCAATAAAGAAAACAATATCCACAAGACACTATAAGTTCAGTTACATTTCTATTTAACTGATAGTTTTCAGAGACATAGATTAAAAGTTTTAGGAATATTTGAAGAAATATTATGACATTAAAAAATATTCTGCTCAATTTCTAGGTCACTAATCAAATAACTTATGTGTACAACAATTGTACAAACATTCATATGTTCTTTTATTGTAGCACAAGAAGCTCTTTGAATCATTATCCAGGACAACATGTCAGAGAGGTTTCATACCGTGATGTCAGACTCCTTCAGCTCCAGCTCAGTACCATCTTTGTAGATGACCGTGTATAGCCGAGTCTTGCTGTCGTAACTCAACACCTTGACCTCATAATAAAGGTTACTGCCGGGCCAGCGGCCCATTACAGTATCTCCACTCTGAAACCTTGCAGCCGGCATCCTCGTTTACCTACAAAACAATTAACACAAGATAAAAGGTCTGCATCCCAACCAATCCAACCAATATTTTTTTCCTACTTGAATTAGATAATATGATGACATTGTGCATTCTCATGACCTTTCCAGTTTAACTACATACTTACCATTACACTCTGGAAATTAGGTCATAGTAGAAACAAACTGCATCAACACTAACTTAATGATTGTATGTTAATGATAGTATCTCTTGCAGCAGTGCAGCCCATAAAGATGAAGTCAAGTGTGTAATGTCTAGGCCAATAGCATCACCAAACCGATTTTTCAAGCACTCAGACAGGTTTTACAAGACAAAGTCTTCCACTGACCAGACAAACTCCAAAAACGGTGGGAACTTATGATGCTAAAAGAGTTTTGGTAATTCCACAAAGCCATAGTCTTTACATTTTTGGGAAAATTTACCTATGAATAGCTTTTCAATGCATATTAAGCTGGGATTTACATGGAAAAAGCACACATCACCTTTGAAAAAACAACATGTGTACTTCAAAACAAACTTTCTAGGCCTAAAGATTCTCTGTGTGATTGTTTCAATATGTTCAATAGTAAACCCATGAGGGAAACACCAGAGTAGCTGCACATGGCCTGATGACAATGAAGCGGTGATGTCAGCTGCCGTCTCAGAAGTGCTGATGGGTCTGAATTACACATCCACACTGTACTCTCTGCACCAGCGCTATTGTTGAGCTCTCAATGGCCTTTATGAGAGGGATTCTACTATCACACAGGTAACATCAACTTCTGGCCAAAGAGATGATTTTTGCTATCCAGCTACCCTAAAGAAAGGCCAATTGTAATTACTTAGTATTTACTTAATAGTAAAGTATTTTATACATATTCACACTTTTCTGCTTAAAGGGTTAGTTCACCCAAAAATGAAAATTATGTCATAAATTACTCACCCTCATGTCATTCCACCTGGTAAGACCATTCGTTCATCTTTGGAACACAAAATCCGATGGCTCAGTGAGGCCTGCATCGCCAGCAATAACACTCCCTTTTTCAATGCCTAGAAAGCAACTAAATACATATTTAAAACAGTTCATGTGACTACAGTGGTTTAACCTTAGTTTTATGAAGCGACTAGAATACTTTTTGTGCACCAAAAATAACAAAACAGCACCTTTATTGCACCTTTATACCACAATCTAGTGATGGGCGATTTCAAAATGATGCTTCATGAAGCTTTGAAGCTTTACGAATCATGTTTCGAATAAGTGGTTCAGAGCACCAAAATCACATGATTTCAGTAAACGAGGCTTTGTTACGTCATAAGTGTTTTGAAACTTCTATAGTTCACATGACTTTGGCAGTTTGATACACGCTCCGAACCAATGATTTGAAACAAAAGATTCATAAGCTTTGAAAGATTCAAGCTTTGAATCTTCATGAAGCAGTGTTTTGAAATCATTAGATATTGCTGAATAAAGTCGCTATTTTGTTATTTTTGCCGCACAAAAAGTATTCTCGTCGCTGTATAATATTAATCTTAAACCACTGTAGTCACATGAATTGTATTAAATATGTTTTTAGTAGCTTTCTGGGCATTGAAAAATTATTGCTGGCAATGCAGGCCTTACTGAGCCATTGGATTTTATCAAAAATATCTTAATTTGTGTTTCCAAAGATGAACGAAGGTCTTACGGATGTAGAATGACATGAGGGTGAGTAATGAATGGCATAATTTTCATTTTTGGGTGAACTAACCTTTTTAAGTGGTTCTTTAATTTTAGATCTACAGATAATTGGCCCCTATTTAGTGGGTTTCTAAAGAATAGTACCCCAAAACACATTACACTACATCCAAATGTAAAAAAAAAATTACTTAACCTATTACAGACATTCATTTTAAAATGAAAAATAAAATAGTTTGAGTTTAACAACCCCAAACCAAGATAAAAAAAGTTTGCAACTATTTAGACTACAAAACTCTTTCCATAAATATAATGCATCTTTTAATAACATATAAATCCAGAAATAATAATAATAATGTATTTATAATTGTTTTTTCATTGTTGCAGCCTAATGATTGTTAATAGTATCATATATTTTAACACAAAAAAGTTAGTGAATTTCTAAATTTAACAAACTATCACTTCACCACTGAAAGACAGTAACAAAGAAATTTTGTTGTAACAACTAAACACCACCATAACATTAAGCATTTTTTTTACCACCAACACATTAATGATTTTAGCACTTAAGCAAGACCAGAAATATGAATAAAAAAGCCGCTCACACATATAGAAGCGTTTTAGCAGTCAAGCAGGCACACTCCATTATAGGATGCACCGAAGATCATTAAAACCACATGTAAAATTATAGACCATAAAAACATAAGCCATCTACCCTAAAACCATCTAATCCAATGAAACACATTCCAGACATTCTTGAACCAGAACACACTGACACACACCCAACACTGCGTTGAAGTCCAGCACTGCAGAAATCCCATGTGCTTCCAGAGAGTTGAAGTGAAACTTCAGAGCAAAAGATTTAAACTGTGTGAATGTGAGTGGGCGAGGTCTGATGCCTTTTTGTTATGCAAATGTGGGGGCACAAGACGACAAGCGCGCTTTACTATCACTGCCAGAAACTATTCAAATGAAAACTTACTAGAGAAAATCTGATATCTTTAAATCAACAGTATATCAGACACTGACCACATTTGTGAAATTTTAATTTTACATTAACAGACCAACGAAATACCTTTGCTTTAGCGGACTGAACATAAATTCTGGAATATTTTAATACAAAAAAGTCTGTAAAATTGTTATTGTGTTTGTGTTGAGCATTCGCGTGCTGCTCCTTTAACACAGCAAAAGAATGACAGGAATGGAGGGAAAACGTCATGTATTCAAACCATTGTCAGTCTGCACGAGAGAGACTGAGACTCACACAGCAACATTAAATCAGTGTTAATAAACAACGGGTACACAAACCAACTGTTATAATGAACTAATGGTGTATTTAACACACATTTACTGCCAAACCACAGAGTCAAATACTATTAAAAGTGACTTTTCGCAAGAGTGGAACTACACTTGCACATACAAGATAATGAAACCAAAAGGTCCAATATAAAGTAAGATGTAATAACTTAAAACAGAACTTAATTATGGAGATAAAACAGAGTTGTGTTAGAGGACAATAAATGCGCGCGTGCACAAGTTTCCTGTGTAACGAACCGGCTGGAAATCGGGTTATTCGTTCAAACCAAACACAAAAGCAACAATAAACAGCTGTAGTATTAACATACATAAATATTACAATTGTATGGAGCATTATATGAAGAAAGTGTCCATTAAAAGCAATACATTATGTTTACGTTACTTCATAAAGCAGAGTTGCGGGCGGACCGAGCTCTAGTTCTGCACCGTTAACTACGCAGTCACAATAAAGGCATTTCCAGACAAAAACATTAAACATGTAAAGTTAATTAATTAAAATGTCTTACCTTCAATCGATCGTAATTTCCTAATAATCACTAAAGCTTATCCACGGAACTTCATAAAATAAAGAATATTGTTTAAAAACTGGCCCCCGCTCTGAAAACGTTCCTCCCTCTATGACCGCTCAACCTACCAGCGTCCTTGAGGGCGGGAAGCTCTCTGATTGGTTGGGGTTTCCAGTTTTTAAATTTTTGAATTTTCTGATTGGACGGCGGAGGGGTTTACGTGAGCGTTGATTGGAAACGAGGCATTTGGGCACGAAGGGATTCGGGCTTTACAAAATGGCGTCCTGTCCTGTCGAGACAGTTGATGATCAGTGAGATATGAGAGGAGAGATGATGGACAACCGACGTCATAGGTTGTGCTTCTACCGCGAAAAGTTTCTTGTTAAATATAGCTCATTTTTAATGGGTAGAAGCATCGAAAGGTTCGGTGTAACTTATTAAACTGGAATTGACGGTAATGATGTGTATTTTTCAGACGTATACGTGAAGGTAATGCTTTTGAAATACAAACTAATAACTAAAACGAGACGTCTTTTACTTTGTTGGAATATTTGTTTTCTAAAAAATATTTTTTAGATTAATAGTTCATAAATGCATTTAATCGCCCACTTCTGATTTATCATGTCGATTTAAAGGTATTTCTACATCATATAAAACAACCTTGTTTTGTCGTTAATTATATATTGCATCAATATAGTAAATGTGGTATCTTAGAGAAAATAACACTGAATAAGATGAATATAATTAAATTTTTATAACAATATTTTATATATAGGCCTACTGAACATTTAGCCTACATTTTTAATCTTGTGAATTTACAAAATACTTTGTGGGCAACTAACAGTTAAGTTTAAAATAGATTTCTGTGATATAATTTACATTTGTACAGATTATATATTACATAATTAAATTAATTAGATTGTTATTATTAATAGAAATCTTATACCCAATGTAATTTCTATAATGACTACATAAAATTATTCCAATATTTTGTTTCCAACAATAAAGTGCTTAATTTACAAAAAGAATCTGAATAACCGTTTGCAGTCTCATTCACCAATGAAACGTGTTCATCACAAACCAGATTTTCTTAGGTTATGCTGATGAGTAGGTGCACAACATATATAGTCTCACTCAGCTTCCGTTTTTGCAAAGTTGCATTGCTGCATATGACCTCAGGAGAACTGTAGCAATGCCTGTACATGCCTGGAGCGGTCACAAAAATTGAGCATCTTGGTGCTTGAACTGCTAGTAGCTGCTTTCTGGCCCAGTAAGATTGCACTTTAGCTGGGTTTAAAGAGAGTACAGCGTTCAGCAGCGATTTGTGTAACTCTCATCTTTAGTTGCAGTGCTAGTTTAGTCCTGCCTCCTTCCTGTCTGCCACAGCTGAACAGTGCAGAAGCAAACCGAAAAGCAGCATTTGATTTCGATGGGGTGTAAAAGTTATGTCATTCTAAACAAGGTGCAAATGAGTAAGTCAGTCAAATAGGCTTTCCAATCTTACTAAGATAAGATTTCAGTAGATATTGTTGTCAAGTTGTCAAGTGTTATAAGTTGTCAAGTTTACAACCCTTCAGGATGTGTTTGCTGCTTTGAAAGAAAAATACAGTAAAACTGTGGCTATCATATGTGAATTGACAAGTTATCAATTTCTGCTTTTCAATTCAGAAATAAATGGAAACAGCAATGTATTGCAATTTTTATTTAATTTGCTCAAACAAAACAATGTTAGCATGTAAGAAACTTCTAATTAACATGAAAACAGTATGATACAACATGAACGATAAAAAAGAAAGATAAGGAAACTGAAAACTGCATTACAAGGACATTCAGTTGAATCTGACCAGCAAAGTCTGCTCATAATCGAGTCTCAATGTGCTGACAACACCAATGTTTTGCTAAAATTGTTCAACTGATTTCCAACATGATGAGGATCATTTCTCAGATCCCACCATCATACACGGTCTTAACCATAACACAATCCACACTGTAATGCAACAGAAAAAATGACACTGAGAGAAGAATGTGAATGCATGTTTGATTTTAAACCAAGATCGTAAAAGCGTCCTTCGTAACTCACTGAAGCAAAATGCAAAACAAATGAATAAAGTTATGGCAGGCCCTAAATTAATACTCTCTATATATACGCTTTTACATTTTTGACATATCAAATGCAACTTCCGAACAAGGCACAAACCATGAAGATCACAAACAGGTTTATCCAGGAATGAATCAACCCTGATCAAAACATTTTGCTTAACCTAATATGACCTCACTTCTTAACCTAAAGACCAATCAACAATAGTTATCTGTTGTCAAAACAAAGGTGGATCAGGAGAGTGTGACGTTCTAGAGATTACCGTTTAGCTTTGGTGATATTGCCGATCAAAAAGTGACGGCCATCTTCATTTGAATTTCTACGGGTTTTTAAAGTGCAATCAATGCTGTAAACACTCTATACAAACGTTCTGATTCCTTGAGAGATTATCTTCGAGTGATGGGTTTGAGCTACTCAAGTGGGAAAAAAAATAAACTACAAAGGATTGACAAGTGAGCATGGCATGGGGGAAATGGATAACTGAGGAAAAATCTGATCTGAGAGAATGTCACAAATGTTCTCAGTTATTCTCCTCAAATTGTGCACAGCCTATAATCACACTTCATGTTTGTACAAAGATTTCGGTCTTAAAAAGCACATTTCCCAATAAAAGTTCCCTAACAAAAGTGTGTTGGAAGATAAAGCCCCTCTGAAAGAAAAAAAAAAGAAGAAGAGTCGAGTGCCTTCCGGTGTGCAGAAAGAGGTTAAACAATAAATGATTGGACGAAGAAAAAAATAAAATCTCATTCAAAAAGCTGTGATGTGTTGCTTGACCCTCATTAAACACTCCAGACTTTAGTTGGTTAATACCCCATGCAAAATGAATAATTTGCCATACATGATCTTTCACATCCTTGAATCCCAAAATAAAAAGGAAAATGAGTAAAATGTCATACCCCTGCAAATTTATTATGGCTATAAAGAGGTGTCTGTTGTGAACTGCACTTTGAGAATGCGTATGGAGAACATTCATCCACAATTTGAGGGCAGAGTGGATGATCCAAAAAAAAAAACAAAGAACTAACAATGGGACAGAAAAATGCGTAACAATGCTACACTTATTGCTTATGAACTGAAAACAAAATTATTTTTCGTGGCAACCATTTTTTCCCTTACCGTTCATAAGAAGACATGCACTGAAATCGAAAGAAATACGAAAAGAGCCTACGGTGAATAAAAAGTTCATAGTATTTCTGGTTAGCACTATCTACAGATACGGTCTGAGCCGACGTTGACGTCAACCTTAACTTCGATTGGCTGAGAGGATTTTGGTAGAGAGCTACAATGATGTACAGTAGAAAGGCATTGTCCTTCGTGATCTTCCCGAACACTTAGCGAACACACAAGACGAAGAAGGTATACAGGTAACAGTGGATCATTTGAGACAGCCTGTGGAGCATTCACTTTTGAAAAGAGAAGTCTGAATAATAATGGAAACCGACCAAAAGAGCGAGTAAGCTACCTGATGTGGTCATGGCGTACATTAGAACAGGTTGACTGAATGACTTGCAGGTATAATGTTTATTTTGTCATCATTTTAATGTACATATTCTGGTTAAAATAGTAGGAAGACAAGCTTTAGAGTCCTGCAGCAATAGACCATACTCGTTTGGTTGGCCAGATTCAAGGTTTTGCTCTATACAAGGCCAACTGAGTTAACGTTCCTTCACCACCACCATTACCACCTTTTAAATTCATAAACAAAGCCTGCCCTTTGCTAAACAATGTGCCGTAGAATGAATGTCATCTGCTTGATTTACAATTTCACTCTTCAATGGTTAATACAGTATGTAATTCAGTAATAGTTTGTCTATTTTCGTCATTTTCTTTCCATAGTAAAAGTCATCCATTGCATACTGACAGTCACTTCCTTAAGACTGTTTCCTGACTCCCCTCAAAATGGGGCTTTTGGTGTATGGCGTCGCTTTGAGGTGTCTGGTTATCCTCTCGCTGATACGCCTCCTGTGCCCCCACGCTCAAAGTTTGTCTTTCCCGGCATCATACTTGACAGATCCACCGAATCAACATGGTTATTGTGATCACCACTGGTTAAAACTGTAATTTTCCATTTTCATTGCTTTTGAGATAACTGAAGCTGACCTCTGAAGTGACAGATTGTGATTAAAAAATACAGGTGCATCTCATCCTCCTATGCAGAGTTTGACTTGCCCAACTCCTCCCTGATTGCTGAAAACACAAAGACGACAAAATAATTAAAAACACTCAGTTGCATTTTACATTAAAAATCTTACAGTCAAAGTTTTAGACACCTACCCATACGTTATTACTAGTTCTTTCTGGTTCTCGAATCTGATTGGCTGAGAGCCGTGCAATATTCTAGTGAAACTGCACTCCTACCTTTTCACCTTTGTATTACTCTGCTTGAAGCGACTGTCATGGCGGCCGAGCAAATTCACCATATTTTAAGTGAATTAAATGTTTTTATAAAATGTATTTATTTCTGAATTTACTTATAATTACATTCACAAATATTAAATCAATAAATGCTCAAATAAATTACTATTTGTTATCTGCCTAGATTACAGATTATTTCTAATTAAAATTCTTTCAAGACAGTTTTATTTGTATTTTTAAAAAAATAAATAAGGAATAATAAATTAATACATGAATTTAGATTTTTTTTAAAATATTTAGCATTTAGAAATGTTTTAAGATCAAAAAAACAAAATTCAAACTTTTGACTTAGTCTCAAGTATTTTTATGTTTCTGAAGTATTAAAAAGCTCAATGTGCATCATATATTGTGGCAATACAACACAACAAAGCGTTACCATCAATAAGTTCTTCTTTCAGCTTTGATAGTTCCTTCCTCATCTCTTCTAGAATGTCCTAAAAAGCAAAGCAATACAATAAGAATTTGATTAGAACACTGTTATATATAAATCAAAAGGAGTCAAAAAATGCATGCCACTGAACTCTTTTCATGTCAATAAGATTGCATTTAAGACTAGAATATATACAGTAGAATGCAAGAGAAATTAGCTGCCATAAGGACATTGTGCCAAGTAAAAATACTGACATGACCGTATGCAATGAATTCTTATATAAGCTGTTACATCAAATGCAGCTATAAAAGTATTAAATGACAAGAGCTCCAGATGAGTAGGTGTATGTCATATCAACACTCAAGTCAATTTAATTACAGCTGCTATTAGTAACTCTTCAACAACAAAAACACACTATGAGCACTTGGGGGAGAAAGCTGAGGCACAGAGAGCTGGGCAACTTTAGTAACTGCGCCCTCAGATAAGTGAGACTCCTACATATGTCTTTCATATCTAACATGCTCATTCATAGAGAAGGGAGGTATTGCCTTTGTAGAGAGGACTATAATTGTCCACACCCACATAAGTGTAACTGTGAACCAGTATTTCTCCCTTGGTTTTTTTAGGAAGTGCTGTAATGAGAAATTGTACCACTAGCTTTGGTAACACTTTGCCAACGTATAGAGGAAGTGAACAGCCCCCTCTATCAAACCCGAAGGGCTAAAAGGTTAAATGAGTTTCAGTTCAAGTCAGTTACTTGTTGGTTCTGAGAAGTACCTGTTTCAATCTGTCGTAGTCAAGAGCTTCTGTTGGCACCCCATTGGCACTTATGGATCCGGTAGGAGTTGGTGTAGACCTTGGTCTAAAGAGAAAAGATATGGTGTGAAGCAAAGCTATTTTAGTCACAGAAGTCGCACTGTGCAGTCAAGATGCAAGGAAGTTTAGTGACAAGCATTTCATATGCTGTGTAAATTTACACTGTCACAGCACCAATTGTATTGGTGATTCAAAGAATGTACACAGCATTAACATAGAATAAACTCAAGACGTGAGGAAAATGCAAGATATTTCAGATTTCAGGTACTGTTGTACTGAAAGGGAAAGATACATATGCATAACTGGGTGACATGAAAATGAGACTTGAAAGGAGCTGCAAATTCATCAAAACCCACATTTGCAAAGTCAACCCCAACTAGAAAACGGCACAGCAAACCAAAAGCTTGAGACACGATCCTCACTTCAAAACACACAATGCAGCTGCCATATCACTCTCATGCTTGTCTGTAGCTGAATCAGACAGGATACTATTGCCAACACAATAATCACCATAGGGTGGAACATGGGAAATCAGGGAAATGAATTCATGAAAAGAAATGAATGCTGAACAGTGGGTTGTCTTGTGTAGAAAGGAAGTAGAAGTCAAGCGGATAAGAACATTGTGACAGCTTAAAGAAAGAAACAAATTATAGAGCAAAAGTTTATGAGATACAAGAGTGTACTGCCTGAAGTCTTTGTAACAAAGCTGTCTGCATTTTGTATGTGAGAGGATATTTTCCTTTCTTGGCAGAATAAACCAAATTAAATGCACATTTGTGGGGGGAGGAGGGAGCATGTTATCTTTGGAACCAGGTGGAAATATTGGCAAGAGTGGACAAATGCTCCAGCTTTCTGATATGACCTTTGACGACACCTAGTACTGCACAATTTATCAGGTCGCTCTAATAAAGATACTATGGTTAATCCTTCCCTTTCTCAATGTAAAGAAAGATTCAAATGGGTGTTTCTCTTTAACTATGCACACTTTATTTTAACAGGGGGTAATTATTAAAATTAACAGATTTTTCTCTTGTCTTTTTTTTTTACATGAAGATGTATATTATAGTCGTAGCTTAACTCAATTTAATTTGTTACTATACATTATGTTTAGATTTTATTGTTTTGCTCTTGTCGCATACTTGAAATTATTATAAACGTTACAAATGTTGGAGACGGTTTGAAAGAATTCTCACCGAGGCTGCATTTATTTGATGAAAAATACAGTAAACACTGAAAAAATTTAGTATTTACTATTGTAAAAGTTTTAGTGCATTTTTACATTTTAAATCATTCAATCCATTACTTCAGTCTTCAGTGTCACATGATTCTTCAGAAATCATTCTAATATGCTGATTTGGTATTCAAGAAACATTTATTATTAGTATTAGTATTATTACAATTGAAAACAGGTGTGCTACTTTAATATTTTTGTGGAAACCAAGTTACATTTTTTTTCAGAATTCTTTCATGTACAGAAAGTAAAAAAAGCGTTTATTAAAAGCAAGTATTTCATGTCACTTTTGATCAATGCGATGAGTTTAATTGCTGAATAAAAGTATTAATTTCTTAAAAAAACAAAAAACAAACAAAAAACATTAATTACCACTCTCACATGTGCCGCCATTTCCTTTTTCACCCCCAAAAATTTCACAGGATCAAAAGTGCTCAAAGTTGAAGTTGAAACACCTAATATTAAATATGCATCTTTGTTATTAAAGCAGCAGCAATTTTGGGAAGCACAAAGAATTTTATTTATGCCATTTCATGGTGATTATATTGTTGGCAACAGCAGAATCCTTGCGTATGGAAAAAAATGAGAATAATTGTAGACAATCACTGCACCAACCCTCACCCTATTTAAAGAGCACTCTCAGCAAACAAAGTCTAGAAAGAGTTCTCAAACTAGCCTCTTATACCTGTTTAAGGAATCATAGTACTTGTCAGTACCCATCTGATTTCTCCATGGTGTGTCCCGTCTGTGAGAGTAAAGAGACTAACCAGGTCAGAGGTCAATAGTGTGGATCTGAACTATTTATTTTCATAATAATCTTCTGAATGCACTAGGTCCAACTCAGGTGGAAGGAGAAATATTTCTATTTCACTGTAGCCCTATTGTAAAGTGCTTAAATCATCTGTATAATTGTATGTGCAAATGCCTGAATGGATGGCATATACTAAGCAAAAAGAATAAGCAAACCCTTCAAAAAATGCTAAACAGCTCTGGTACACACAGACCTGATGAGAAGCAACAGCACTGTGTTTTAGTGATTTCAAGCAAGGGACCCGACTGCCTACATTCTGACATGCGATTGTGAGGGGCCCCCCGGCCACAAGCACGTGATGCAAAGCAGTCGAAGCAACAATAATTCAAAGTAGCTTTGAGAAAGTGGGACCTGCCGAAGAGTCAGATCCCAAAAGCAGGACATTTTTCTTCAAAAGGAACTATGAATTGGTGGAGGTATAACATGCAAATTATTACCTTCCAATGACTGGTGATTTGCTACCATTCATGGTGTTTGTCCTCTCCCAAGGCTTTCTGGGCATATCTGTCAAACAAAATGCAATACAATGTTAGATTTTATGATATTGGTATTATTATTTTTTATCAAATAGCCATCTTTCTCAAACAGTTTTTGCTTCAAGACCCAGTTAAAAAAAAAGCTGTTTTTACGTAAATAAAAAAATCCTTTAATGTATTTTAAAAATGATCATGAACTGCACAGGCTCGAAAATATGCAAAATTATGCTAAAGCCATGTAACTAATGTGTCAAATGAATCTGCACCAAAATACCACAGACTTTGACGAAACATCACCTCCCTTTTAGTTTATTACCCCATTAAATTTGTTAACCTAATGATTCATAAAGAGCATTATTATTTAGTTTTATCATTTATTTTTAGCATTGCTTTTCCCCTGCTTACCTGGTGTGCTACAGGCTGACACTTTTGGAGTTATGGTAGCCTCAATGTCATCCTAAAGGAGAAATAAAAAAATATATATATCTTTTTTGAAAATCCATCACAAACTGTTTGATCAAATCAATGAAAATTAGGAGTAGCCTATAATGTACAGGTTTAGTCAGAGACTGTATACAGCTGAATGAGGCACTATATTAACTCACAGCTTTCTGCTCGGGCTCTGGTGATGATCCCTTCTCAGCAATTCTTCTCCTGTATCAAATCAACGGTACATATTCTTACACTTCATTACATTTCTGGATATGATACAACATTCCTGATAATTAACCTCAGAAAAACAAAATTTTTTAACTAAATTCCAAGACTAATCATTGTTTGAAAACTAGTCCCTGCTTCTATCACTGCAATCATCCTGGCATTAAAGATAAAATGTAGTTCACCTCCTGGCCAGCAGGGCGCTCATCTCCTCCATTAGACCTCCTCCTCCAGGTAAAGGACCATTCCCACGGGATGCCTCAGGCTTGGCACCACCAGAACTCGCCGCGGTTCCTGCGGCTGGAGCTAGGGGCTCATCACTCTACAGTAACAGAGGATTTGGTATTGAACATTTTTAGCATTTTTGATGATGTTCACGAAAAACTTCAAGACGTTATCTGTTTTAAGGTCCTGATTTACTTCAAGCGAACCAAAGAACAAACTGGTGTGATGTAATTTTGAACAAAATCAGGGAGTTTGAAACAGTTTGCCAAAATAAACACCTTTGAACTACCACTGGTGATAACACATTATGTAGGTGTGTTATGAGGCTCCACCTTCTTTGACGTGAAAATCTTTTCCGGTTCATTTCTTCTGTTTAGTCTGCCGAGGTCAGCTGCAAGTAAAGACTGATGGTGCATTCACACCAGATGCGAATGAAGCATTAAGCGCGAGTGATTTACATGTTAAGTCAATGCAAAGACGCGAATAGACATCCTGCGGCGTGAATTGAGCGTTTGGCACACGTAACGTGATTCACGCGAGTTGAAAAATCTGAACTTTGGCGAATATTTGCGCAACGTTAACCAATCAGGAGCTTGCTCTAGTAGTGACGTGATTACGATTTCTGCCACCTGGCAGAAGCCCCTCTCATTACATGAATTTGTGTCTGTTGTGAAGTGAATTTCATGCGCGAATGAAGCGAGTAAACTCAAAATGGTCAAGCGTCAAACTACGTGAGAATTGCACAAGTCGCGTCTGGTGTGAACGCCCCATGACACCGACACTGTTTTTTCATGTTTAATACTGTAAGGCTGCTTGCTTTAAAGCAATCTATTGTATAAAGTGCTATATAAATAAAAGTGATATGACTTGACTGGAGAACCGAAATGCAGAGCTTGTGCAAACATATCCACACCACAATAGACCTTATTCACATCAATGCTATCTTTGATTTTTAACTGGAATGAAAAGGGGCTGTGAGGGAAACACATCTCTTCAGTAGGTTGTACTGTTATTGAATGTGTTTATGGATTGTTCTGCTGAGGAAACACTGCAAAAATCTTTCCAAGAAACTTCACTAGATTAAAAATCCAGACAACATGAGGTGTGGAAAATTATAAGTGATCTATGAGATTTATACAGCTTTTTACAGCGGATGCCATTGAAAACACAGCAAGTCACTTTCATACCTGTAATGGCGCTGCTGTATATAAGGTCTAAGTTCATATGCTTTTTAACTGCTGTTTTCTCACTGCTGTCAATTTGTGTTTTTTTGTTTTAGTTATTGATAGGAAAGCATGCAACACATATTTACATATTCATCTAAACACCACTCCCTGTAGCGTATTCTAACAGTACACTGATGCAAAGATATTTCAAACTTTTTTTTTTTTTACCCCTAAGCATAGAAGGAAAAAGAACTTCAGCATGTGTACATCAGGGTGCAGCGTTAAGACATTTAAAGTTTAATTCAATCCAAGTGAGAGTTTTACAGGCCCCAAACCCTTACCCTTGGCACTTTCTTTAGCTTGGCTCCAGCAAGGGCGGCTGCAAGCCCAGAGAGGCCCTTGTTCTCCTCTGTGGTGGGTGAGGGGGTGAACAGACCCGAGGGCAAAGGTGGGGCAGGGGGTGGAGGTGGTGCTGGTGGCGGAGCCTGACCTGAGGGTGGAGGTGGTGGTCCAGGGGGAGGGGGAGGCCCTGTTGGGGTAAGTGTGGGGGGCAGAGGTGGTGGGGGAGGAGGGGGACCAGGGGGTGGCGGAGGTCCAGCAGTGGTGGGAGTCACAGTAGAGCCGGGAGGGAGGGGTGGTGGGGGTGGAGGGGTTGGCATCCCCTGTACTGAATCTGTAGAGACAAATAAATAAGAACATAATTAGGACTTTTCTTTGTAACTTTCTGTGCTGATCAGTTAAACTTTGATTTGTTCTAAATTTAGGACTGTTTTAACTTCTTGTTTTTGCATTGTGAAATAGATGTGAAATGATTGTGAAATGAGCTAAATGGATGTCATAATATAATATATAATATAATATTAATATACACTGCCGTAATAAGAGTAATAATTCACATCCAAAGCTCATTCATAATAGTAAACACAGAAAGATGACATTAATACATGATTGAACACTGATCCATAGCTGATGATCATTATAACATTATACACAAGGACGATACTGATGATTCATGGGAACATAAAACAAATCTGTACATAAATTTAACAAAATGAAGAAAAATGCAGAGTAATTGGGGTAATGGTTTCATCCCATCTAATCCTTAAAAAGTACCTTAAAGCTGATGTTGTATAACTATGTATAAAGAGTACAAAACTTCACAATTTAGGAAGGTGCCAGTCTGACTATTTTCATGCACCCTTGCCAAACACAGTGAAGTTAATCATATTAGTCTGTAGAATTTAGCTCAATGTCAAACTGCATCATGCATATGAAGTGTAAAGTCTAAAACCTCTTCTATAAATAATTCAGAGGAAGAGTTGATCTTATTTCTTCTTTGCGGATGACCTGACCTCACATGAAAAGCTCCACTTATTGTATGCAGTATGTAACATAAACCTAGTCAAAGACGAAAAAAAGGATTAATTTGCAGTTCATTTAAACGTTGCTTTTTAAAATGAGGATGTTTCATGAATAAACGTGTGAATGTGAATAACCAAAGAGGATGTGAAGCAGCCATGTAAAGATTACTGTGCAATGACAGTTCACTTGTACATGCTAACATCTAGACCTTCTTTACCATAAACCAATAATCAGAATGAGATGGTTGTGATAAACTGCATTAAAACAAAATGATGAGAACTAAAGCAAAGACATTCGCTTTGCAATCTGTGATATTCATTTCAAAGTTTCACGAGAGAGTGGAGATGTGTTTTCATGCCATGCCATATCACACAATTACAGGCCACACAAATGAGCATCCATCAAACCGATGATCACGGGAACCAATACAACCCAACAGACAAGACAAAACAGCAAAACATTTCCTGAGGACTTTCATATTGAGCCAACAAGCAATCGATAGTAGCCAATAGCAGCCAAAAGCAACCCAGCTCAACATGGCAGGCCCCCTCCTCGAACCCCAATTAGCGGGTTAGTGGAGGCTGAGCGACACAGAAGAGGCCTTACCCGGCTGGCTGGGGAAGTCAGCAGGCTGAGTGGGCGGCTCTGGAGCACAGGAGCAGGAGTCTCCCAACCCAGAGTTTACAGAGTGCTCAGCAGAGGCAGGGAAGGCTGTGGAAGGAGAAGGGAGAACAGCAGGCTGGGGTGAGGGACAAGACACAAGGGGAGCGATGGGCAAGGTGGGTGAGGGAGAGTACAGGGGCGGTGGAGGGGGTGGCGTGGGGGGTGAAGAAAATGGCTGACCCGAGACGGGGGACGAGGTGTGGAAGTGAAGCGAGGTGGGTGGCCCGTTGGGCGCCGAGATGGGGGAAGGTGGTTTCTGGGAGAGTGGACTAGGGGCTGGGATTGCGATCATCGGGCGAGGGCCCGTTGCCTTTCCCGGGGGGCTGCTGATCATGACCGGAGGAGAAGGCGGTAAGGGAGTAAAGTTGTTAGCCGTCCAGATGACAGATTTCGAGGCCGGAGCTAATGGAGGAGGAGGAGCTGGGGCAGGGGGCGGCGGTGTGGCCGGGGCAGGTTGTCTGCGAGGGACAGTGGCGTAATGAGGCAGAACCGGGTGGAAGGCGGAGCCAAGCGACGTGGCGAATCGGGAGGCCGAGTGACGCAGGGGCGGGGTCGGAGGAGTGGCTGTGGAGGGCGATGGCGTCGGTGGAGGGTAGCTGGGTGTGGAAGGAGAGACTGGTGAGGAGGAGGTGGTCTTGTATTCGGGAGGTGGAGGAGTGTAGAGGGTGCTTTCAAATGCTGCACGTAACCGGAGGACAGGACAGGACAGGAGGGAGGTAGCAGCAACCGTGCAAAGGGAAAAACACAAGACAAAGAGAGAAAGGGGGGAAGGAGACAGAAGAGAGAAAGGGGGCAAATGAAGCAAGAAAACCAGCAGAGACCTACAAGTCCATCATATGTTCTTTTTTCTGTCTATGAACAGGGAACACACTAGAATTAGTACAATCGGTTAGCTGTAGACAACATCATGGACTGGAAAAGATAGATCAATTCCACAAGTGGGTAAAATGTTACACAGACATCCCGTTTAGCATGTAGTACTTTTAAGAGACCGAAGGGTTTCTGTACTGCTGGATGCATGTCACGTGAGGTTAGCGTCTCAGCATCATCACACACCTGCTAAATGCTAGTTATCCACTCTCTGCATGCCAAGAAAATGATAATAAATAGAAGTTATGCTAATGAAAATTTGTTTGTTCTTTTTGCACTTTATATGGCTTAATATCAAATTAAAATCTGAATGGGATATCAACTAACAAATTTAACCCAATACTCATAAATTTCCACTGAAACAGCATAACTGGTGAGCAGTGTTGTGGGTAACGCATTACAAGAAACATGAGTTACGTAATCGGATTACTTTTTTCAAGTAACTACTGAAGTAACGCAATCCTTTTGAATTTACAGCAAAATATCTAAGCATTTAGTCATCTCACTTGTGCAAAAACAATATGAATCAAAAACAGTTAAATGCAATCTCAGAATGTTATGCAAACCTGCAATAATTAAATATATTAAATTAAACAAATATACTTTATGCATTTAATTAGGGCTGGGCGATATATCGCATGTGATTATCACGCGTATTTCGTCAGTAAAGCCGGTTCCCTGATTACCGCTAAATCGCCATCACCTGCTTTCAAAAGGAGTGGCATTTAATAGACAGAGCTGTAGATCACTGACAAGCTACACAATATTGCGCTCATTATCGCAGATGAATCGCCTTCGATAATGAACGCCATATTGCGTAGCTTGTCAGTGATCTACGGCTCTGTCTATTAAATGCCGCTCCATTTGAAAGCAGGTGATGGCGATTTAGCGGTAATCAGGGAACCGGCTTTACTGACGAAATACGCGTGACAATCGCATGCGATATATCGCCCAGCCCTACATTTAATCTCCCTTTATTAACCAATGTCTTCGCTGCTGAACTTTGATGATCCAGTTCAGCCATACTAATAAGCAAAAATGGCTTTAGATAAACATCACATTTGTGTTTTATTTATTTTTTTATTTTAAAAAAAAATTATGGTTGAGGTAAGAATGTTGAACTTTCATCTCCTGCGATCCAGAATGACAGCAAAGCTAAAAGGTTTGTTTGAGCTGCGCCCTCTATTGTACAGGTGTGAATTTGCATTTCCTTCAGCCTGAGGTGAGCCTGAACACTTTTGGAGTGAAAGAGCCTTTACATTTGCCAAAAATAGAACTTTTTTGTTGTTATAAAAAAAAAATCAAACAACAAGCCAAGCCCATAAAACTATGTACAAAATAGTTGAAATAATGTGAAAAAAAAAGACAATATACTACCATTCAAAAGTTTTGGGTCAGTAAGATTTTAATGGTTTTTAAAAGAAGTCTCTTATTTGCGAAATAGTATTACAATTTAAATTAACTCTCCATTTTAATATATTTTAAAATGTATTATTCCTGTTATGGCAAAGATGAATTTTCAGCATTATTACAGTGTCACATGATCCTTCAGAAAGCATTATATGATGTTGATGCTGTGCTTAAGAAACATGTCTTATTATCATCAATGTTGAAAACATTGTGCTGCTTAATATTTTTGTGGAAACCGTGATACATTTATTTATTTATTTATTTTCAGGATTCTTTGATGAATATAAAGACCAGCATTTATTTGAAAAATAAATGTTTTTTAACATTATAAATGTTTTTAGGGTCATTTTTGATCACTTTAATGCATTCTTGCTAAATGAAAGCATTCATTTTTTTCTTTAAAAAAAAAAAAAAAATCTTCATAAAAATTATTTTTTATATATCTTACTGACCCCAAACAGTACTACTTTGAACAGTAGTATACATAAATACATCACTATACAGATGTTATTAAAAGCCAGGCTTAAAGTGCATCACTCGATTTTATACAATATACATGTCTATCTATTTACTAGTGCAAGGCAATATAATTTGCAATGTATTTATGGTTGTTTATATAGGAAATGCATGTAAATTCATGTTTTGGTTTATAGAGAGTCTGCACTGTAAGAGTCACTGCCTGCCATATGTTGGCCAAATCTTTCTGCTCTAGTGATTCTCATAAGCAGCCTGCAGACACAGCTGCCCTCCTGCTGCGTGAAGCCCACCACGCCCCCTGAGCACTCTTCAAAATACACGTCAACACACAGGCAAACACAAATTATCATGCCCTACATTCAGGTCATCTCCTTATTAACACTTTCCCATTGTTCAAGCTTGCTTCATGACTTGAGTGCAGCTGATTTCTGTTTTTTTCCTCATTTTAAATGATAATGTAACCTATTTGTACCTTACTTTCTTCCATTTCACTTGCCTCTTCTGCGTTTCTACACTATTAGCTTTGACAAGCCCACATGAACCGTGATGTAGTGCAGTATGTTCACCAGAGTGACTTAATGAAATTCTTCCACTCCTAAAGCACAGGCGGTCACATGGCAAGACCGATCGGCTGTGCTCTAGAAGGACTAATCCAACTTTATTAAATCAACTTGTGACTATGGATCCTCACATACACTGTTTTTCATACTAATGGGTTTATTTATTTACAAACTATTGCATATTATGCGCTGAAGTGAAAAAGTGAACCATTTGGCTATAAATATCCATTTACACCTTCCATTAAATAGAAGTACATGTATTCAATTATACTTACTAGTGCCTTGACTAATGATACAGATTTTGTTGCACACATCCAGCAGAATCTCAGGGTATTTATTTGATAATCCTTCTCCCAGACACAACTCAGAAGTCATAGAGTCAAGACAAGAATCCACTAAAAATACAACTACAGCTACAGAAAAACTTCATAACAGACAGAGATCTCAATTTAGTGTCAATTTAACAGTGAGAATAAAACATTAAGAGCACCTGCTAGTCAGTACTGCAGTGGAAAAACATCAGCTGCAGACTAGCTGTACAATGATTTGACTAAGCATTTTAAAAAATGACACTGAAAACATTTATGTGCGGAATCTGCGATCAGGAAAACGTTATGCTTGCCTTTCTTGAGAGCTTTTGGGAGTATGTAAAGTGAATATAGCTGTTCTAATCTAATATAAGGGGAAAGACTGTCTCCTTCACAAATCTGACTGCCAGTATGTTAATGCCTGACAGAACCGGTTGAGTTAGTAGTAATTTAGGTTTAATACATCCCTGAGCAAGCTATACTGTATTTAAAAGGTTTCTGACTTGGTACTGAAGTACTTTTGACATCCCTTTGTGGAATAATGCATCTTGTTATATGCAAAGTATAGCATCAGTGGCATATAATACAGATTATTTGATGCAAAGATCACACATTCACCATGCTAAACTGCTCAAATGTTTAACACTTGAATGACAATTATGCCCATCAAAGCCTGAGGCCTGACCTCTCATACACTGTTTGTGGAATAAACACCCCCTCCCCCATAGAGAAGAAAAATGTGTATTTTTGGACAGCATATGATTCTGAGAAATGAATGCATCTAATGCGATGAACTCAAGTATGCTGTATATGCCCAACTTTATAACAAGCCCTTTAAAGTAAACAGTAAACCAAAATTGATCTTATTTACTTTCATATTGCAAGTTCCTTGTCTAATTGTGAACTATTCATTGGTGCATGTTATTGTAAAACAAAACAAACTGTCAAATCTAAAAACTTTCCTTTTCTACTAATCTCATTTATACAGGCTATTGGATAATGTTAACCAGTAGCCAAATAGTGAAACAAGGGTAAGTTCACCCAAAAATAAACATTTCTGTCATCATTTACTCACCCTCAAGTTGTTCCAAACATTTATGAAATCCTTGATGAACACAAAAGAAGATATTTTGATGAATATGGGTATCCAGACAGTTGATGGAACCCACTGACTACCATAGTATAGGAAAAAATACTATGGAAGTCAATGGGGTCCATCAACTATTTGGTTGCTGACATTCTTCAAAATATCTACTTTGTTGTTCAACAGAAGAAAGGAATTCATGCAGATTTTGGGTAAACTATCCCTTTAAGCCAATGTTTTAGCAAACTTGAATTCAGTTTGAATACATTCTGTTATATAACGCACACATTTCACGATCCAGACGTCAGACTTTTTTTTTTTTTTTCTCAACTCAATATCCTGTTTCTATCAGACCTATGTCAAATTACAAAAGTTAAACTGGTTTCAGCAACATTCGTATTGATGCTTGTAAGATCCGCAGCCCCTCTCTACAGTCACCTAAATTCTCGACACCCCCCATTCTCGAGTCCTGGCAGGTTACCCATAATAACCTAGTGGGCTGTACACAGGAGAGTGTGAGAGAAATGTGGTTAGTTTGTGCCGCTCTCCCTGAGTTTAATCATCTTTCAAGCTGTGGATTCAGACTCTTCCAACATACTGACAGATGGACACGTCAGGAGAAGATCGCCTATTGATATAATAAGACGCAAGGAGGCGGTGTCCCTTTCCTTCCATCGAACTAGAGGCCAAGCATATACTAAAAATAAATTTTACACCAGGAACAACAAAAGGAAACATTCGAATTAGAGATGCACAGTATATAGAGACACACTGATTTTTCTGCCAATTTGTTTTTTTGTTACTTATTGCTGTCAGATGATATTGGATATGTTTTAGTGACTCATTTTTGCCAATTTTTAGATTTTATATTATATTTGCCATACTTGTATATCTTAAATAGATAGATTACATAAGATTTAACCTTTTAGGAGCTCTTTTTCTTGAACACCGCTTTCCTATAATAGAAGTCTTACCTTTTTATTCAAACAAACTTTTTTCTTAAGTACATCTCCTATTGAATAATTATCCATATTTCATTTTATTTATTATTCATTCCTTTTATTATATTGCTGTGGTGCTGCTTACATTAAACATCACAACAATGATTTAACATTGACAAGAATAGCATTTATTTAAATTTTTGTGAATGTGGCATTATTTTTAGACAAAGTAGTACAGATTTTTAACCTGTTATCAGCTTTTTATCGGTTATCAGCCATAGTATGAAAACAATTATCACCCAGAACTGTAATATCGGTGCATCCCCAGTTCGAATACATAGTTAACATTACAGAATAACATAAAAAAATTGTTTATTGAAATTTCAAGGGCGTAATAACTGCAACACCGTAATAAATTATTTCTAATGGACACTAACAGCATTTCACAGGCATTTGCATGCTCAGCATAGTCTACAACAGAAGAAAAGCAACTTGTATTGTTAGTTTGTGTTAAAACCTTGTTCATCTTTTGACCCCAGCCCATCCTGTCTACATCTCATCTGTCAGACCAGTCTATAAAAAGAGATTGGAGAAGATAAAGATGCTCACCGGCGTTGGAGATGCGTCTCCCTCTCTCCCAGTCCATCTGCTCTCTGTCCAGCTGCTCTTGGTGCTCCCTCTCTTGCTTCTCTCTCTCCGCACGTTCTCTCTCCATCAGCTCCCGCTCGGCGCGCTCCCGTTCCTGGCGTTCTCGCTCCAGCTGCTCCTGCTCCTGACGCTCACGCTCCAGGCGGTCCAGGCGTTCCTGCTCGGCACGTTCCCTCTCCAGCCGCTCTCGCTCCTGACGCTCTCGTTCCTGACGTTCTCTCTCCGTGCGCTCCCGTTCCAGCATCTCTCGCTCCAGCCTTTCCCGCTCTAGCCGTTCTCGCTCCAGTCGTTCCCGCTCTTGCTCCTTCTGACGCTGGAGCTCCTGCAGCTGCCTGAGGACACATAAGAGCAAAGGGTACAACTTTTCAGGTTAGAAAAAAGAAATTAACACTTTTATTCAGCGGTACAAAACTCAAAGGTACAAATAAATTGATCAAAAGTGAAAGTAAAGCCTTATAACACTGTTACAAAAACATTTCTATTTTAAATAAATTCTGTTCTATTAAACTTCCATCAAAAAATCCTGAAAACATTAAAATCATAGTTTCTACAAACATTAAGCAGCACAACTGTTTAACATTGATTTCTATGTTTCTTGAGCAGCAAATCAGCATATTAGGATGATATCTGAAGGATCATGTGAAACCGAAGAGAAATAAATTCACAGAAATAAATATAATATATTAAAATGGAAAAAGCCATCTTAAATTGTGATAATATTATATAATATGTTGTAATATATATATATATATATATATATATATTTTTACTGTTTTACTGTATTTTTGATCAAATAAATGCAGCCTTGGGAGGCATAAGAGACTTCTTTCTTAAAAATCTTACCAAAACTTTTGAATGGTAGTGTAGGTGAATCTCATAATATTATTTTTATAAAATAAAAAAATATATATTTAAAATATATTTAAATTATTGTTAATATTATTAATTACCAATATTGCTACCATTAATTAATATTACTAATTACTAATATGATATTACAATTCAATTTAGTTTAAGGGCCATTCATGCAAAATTAATGGAGAAATCATAATACTCAAAATGGTGGCAGTAGAAGTACTTTGTTTACTCTATAACATGCAAGTGCAGCTGGACTAGCCAAAAAATATTTTGTGATTTGAGCTAAAGAAAGAATAATTATAATGCCACTGATTTTTATAGATAACATTTAGATGATTGATGAGATATAGATGATTGATAATTAACCTTGAGAAACTGTTTTGATCTGTTTCAATGTCAGTCAGTTTATAGAAGGAACCTATTTGGAAAACAGCTGTTTGGGGCCATTAACAATATGGCCTTAAAGGGCCTTTGGGACATTTTTTCAGTATGAAAGACTTTTATAGAACAAATAAATAAAAAAGACTTGCTTTCTTCCAGATACGGAGACAGCTGAGTACTAAAATCGCAGTACATAACATCATACACTAGAGAGCAGCACATTCAAATGGATCACATGAGGTGTGAGAAGTGCCAACTTCAGCACCAGACCAGCTCGCCTGCAGATGTTCTGCTAAGTAAGGGTTTATGAAAGATTTGCTTGTCAGTCCTCTTGTGCTTAATCAGCATCCAGCACATCCCCATGCCCAGAATTCCAGTGTGTAATTACATTAGAGAGCCAGATACATCTAGACTGTGGAGAGCAGGGACAGTAAATGAAGAAAAATGGGCTGTTTGCAGCTCTGGCTCTGAAACTGGACAGATGGACCTAATTCGAAGATGAGGGGCAGAACAAACTGAAGAGCACTCGTGAATGAAAGCAAATCAAACCCAAAGAGCCTAACAATGTAAAGAGGACATGGTGTATTATTAGGAGTTTAACATCAAAGTTATCATTTAAGGTTCATCATCCAGGTTGTCCTTAACATGGCGTCTTTCCAGAATATTTTACTTCACCAAAAAAGATGATCATGTTGTTCTAAACCCATATGCTATAACAATGATAACAATTGTAATAATTTCTCAAGCCCAAAGCACTACGAACAAAATAAAGATTGTATATGAAAATAAGAAATAATAAAATAAATAAATACAAATGAAAAAATAAAAAATAAATACACACACACACACACACACACACACACACACACACACACACACACACACACAAGGTTGATAATATAGTACAAAAAAAGAGGGTTCCTATTCAAAATTATTTAATTTTAAAGTAATCTATATGATTAGTAAAAACTGTCAAGTAAAGGGTCATTTCTAATGGCAAAAAGGAAAGCTTTCTGTTTTTTTTTTTTGTTTTTTTCCTCAAGGAAGCATGAGTAAATAATGTAATTTTTCATTTTAAAATGGAAATTATTCCTTTAAGACACCCACTTTAACCTTTTGTTAAATTACATAACCACTGAGGATCTTCCTTTGTGTTTGTGAAAACAGACAGCAGCTCATTGAAACTCAACTTATTTTCTGCCAGATTTCAGCTGTCATGGGAAACTGGATTTGTGATCAGTAATCAGACACGTCAGACCCTCGTCATTGGGGTTTGTATTAAGACAGGTGATCCTGCTCTGTCCATCTGTCAAACAATCTCCCACACATATTTTTGCATGAATGGGCGTACATGATATCATTTCCTGGGACCTTGCCAGACACACCTTCTCAGCAAGACATTCACAGCAATGACAAATATCAGCTCAGGTGCAATGACATCATGCCTCCACAAGTTTCCAAAGGAGAGAATAAGATGGGAAAACCACACCCCAATCTTTTAAAAGACCCCTTGAGAAGAGCATGTTTACGCCGAAGGCTTTAACTGACACAGTCACACCTGCTACGATATAGTCACTCCTGCTGTATCATCAGTCCTGTCACTGAAATCAACCTCAAATCTCAGACCAAATCTCATAACTAAAAAATTCACAGTAACAGTACTATAATATGTTGAAGCGGTAGTAGTTCTGTTCACTTACACTACTGTTATCATCTGAAATCTTTTCCAAATTAGGTTTTTCTCTTCAGTTAACTGATCAACGCTAGCCTCAATTCTGACTTGATGGTTTTTCAAGTAAAAGCAGCATGAAAAAATTCTTTGCAATGTCTCACTTCAATCTAACTCTAAGAACAATGTGTATTCAACTGACTTACGACAGCGGTTTCTTAACTACGCCCACCGCTTTTCAAGGGCGGGTACTATATCTATGTCTGTCAAACAAAATGACGACACAAAGTAACTGCCTAAATTGGGACCAGTGTTAATAAAAACTGCCCAAACATACACACTTTATTCAGTTTATTCATACAATTGTACATTTTTATTTAATGTAGTGAACATCGTGAAATCACATAAATTTAAAATGAATGAAGGCCTGAAGTCATGAAGACAAATCTGATCCAACTCTTGCATTTTTTCGAGATTACCAGGTGATTTCGGGAATGGAACGAACAAAACACCATTAAGCCACTCTGGATATTCAAATTACATGTGCCATAAAAACACCTTTTTACCATAGTTAAAGGAATTTGCCAAAAATTAAATAAATTAATACATTTAAAAAATTAAAGCTTGACGGACAAAATGGCAGACAGCCACAAGGATTCTCTGTGCAATGATTTGGGGCCATTTACACAATGTTTTCAACCAAAAACGGAAAACTTTGTGTTTTGGCCTTTTTATTTAAAACGACAAAGGCGTTTTGGGGGCTTGAAAATGCAAACATCTAAATACGGGTTTAAAAAAGTTCAAGTGTTTGAAAATGATACCGTTATCATCTCTGTGTAAACTGCAAAAAAGCAAATCTGTGAAAACATATGCGTATTACGTGTTCAGTGACATCGCCAACTACTGGCCTGGCATGTGTAATACAGCATTTTTAGTCATTTTTATGGATCCTTGTGAAAGGGGATCGTTTTAACTATGTTGTCGTCTGTATGCTAAAAAAGCAAAGGAAATCCTTTTCAGTTTTTAGTACATCGTTGTCATGTAAACAAACCCTCAGATCGGCTATTTCGGGCTGTCGGTTATCTTTACAACCGCACACACCAAGTGTCAGGGCTAAGCAAATGGTCAATTCTTCAACATCTGAAAAAGATACAATTGCAGTTGGGTTGAATCGAGGGGAATAAAACTATAAAGAGCTAACCGTGAATCCACAAGGTCTGCTATGAAGATCTTCCAAAAGGAGCTTCCATATGCTTGGTCTACTGCCCGAGTTCTCTATATCTGCTTAATTTAGTTGCCTTGTTTCAGTTGTTCTTGTACCTGGGTTCCCAGAGGATGCATTCTAAGCCACTCCATTATGAAATGCTGTTAAGGTGTGGATTGCTGAGAGAGTGTCCCACTTCCCCCAAAATCCCAGCTGAGCCTGAGCCATGCTCTCAGAGATGTAATTAAAGAGCAGAGGAAGCCTCGCTCATGTCTGTGGTAATATACTACCTCAAAAGTTCACGCCAGCCAGACCGGTGCCAACCATAATTCAACCCTGAACAGGGTATAAGAACAAGCCCCCTATAGAAATGAGCACTGACCCAACACTTAACAGAAATGGGGTAAATGGACATATGATATTAGAGGCCTATATTTAATTTTAGGTAAACATGAGAGCGAGGATGGTTCATGACACATATGGGTCAGGTGAGGTTAACTGTTCATGATGCAAGTGCTGTGCAATCCCAGCGATCCTACACGGATGGAGGGGTCATAATAATATCATAATAATATCAAGGGCTTGTTTTCGGAAGCTGCTGAAAATAAACCCTGAACAAACATCACTTTAAACCAAACTGGCGTTTGACCAACAGGAAAAAGGATTTATTGGATCACATGTTTGCGCTCCTTGTTTCTTAAATAAGAACGACACCCCAGACCTGTTCGCAAGTGCAGTTCGCACCATTTCGGTTGAGTGCTTTATTTGTGCCTAGTCACATTGGATACATATGCATTCCCTGGCATAGGAGATCACAACATTCTGAAAATAACAAGCAGCACAAACACTTAAAATTAGAAGCGGGATCTCAGGCGAGAGACCGGAAGGGGCCAAAATATGGGGTTGAGGGGTTCAGCAACACTAAAGTCTTACTTTAGTAGGCCTTTTTTTTCTCAAGTTGGACCTCATTTTCATATGTGAATTTAATTGTATTGTTTGTCCCGCCTCTTTCTGATCATGTCAGGGGAAACAAGCACCCTGGTTCTTCAACATTCCTAAGCATTTACATAATAATCCCTTTCAACAGAACTGGTGGTCACTTAAAGGTAAATGCTTTTAGTTCCACTACAATGACATAATGAAGCATGACTGGGCTTGTTCTCATTTTTTTGGAGCAGACCCAGACATATTTGTCAAAGGGCTATTCAGTATTCTTTCAAGGAGAAGTTAAACCTGCCTACAGTCAACAAGTCAAGAAGCCCCTGTAAAAATAATAAAAATGATCAAATAGCAAGCAACTGACCAAAACAATACCAGTTTGCAATGGGTACTAGTTTAGAGCAACTCTATTGCCATCCAGAGCATTTTGAATATAGGAAAAACTACAAGCAATGCAAAATTTGCTTACTTTTTTTCCCTCTCAAACACCCCCTTCTTGAGCATGGAATAAGGGCTTAAAAGATGGGAAACATGCAGAAGATCCATTTATTGGCGTCTCCGTTCCTGACATCAGTTACCAAGGAAACAGTAGCTAAGGGAGTGTAGGCGGCTCACAGCCTGATTCAGAATGTCTTCCAACAACTTACTACAACAGATTCTAAAGGCAGTATGACTTCATTGGATTTTAAACAGGGTGATAATACAATACAAAATACGTAAAAAAAATTAAGATACAGAGAGAAAAAGAAAAACATTTTAAAAGCAATATATACAGATTTTTTATAAGTATAATAACAGTGGTGCTTAAGAAGTCATCAAATTACACTGCAAAAAAATCCAAAATTCAATAACGAGTATTTTGTGTCTAATTTTTCAGTAAAAATATCTAAAAATCTTTGAAACAAGATAATTTTACATTTATCTTCAGAAAATGTTTATTTAATACAAACGTATCTTGTCTTACTGCACTGGCAGATGTTTTCACTTGTTTTGAGTATGAGGTGAAAAAATCTGCCAGTATAGTAACACAAAATAAACTTCTATTCAAATACACTATATGAAAGCAAGTTTAATTATCATACACAGCATTGCTTCAAGTACATGCAGCTTCTTTGAAGGATTTTTAGAGATTTTACTAAAACAAGTCAAAAAAGACTCATTAAAAACTCAAAGATGTAATGTGAAGTTATGTATATCATAACTTGAAAATGCCAAAATCATGTATGAAGATTAGTGTCAGAGAAAAAAATCATAAGTATGCAAAAGTAGTCCAAAATACAGAAAAAAGGGCTATATCTTTAAGAAAAAATAAAAAAATAAATAAAAATAATTAAATGTAGAAAAGACGCCAACATTGATTAAACAATGACAGACTATTGTGAGAAAGTGAGCAGAATGAGCACCATATTGAAGTCTTTTTGGCAATTGCAATTCCCCTCTCTCCTGGAAAGGCCCAGCAATTTGGTTAACGTTGGCTGTGTCCAAGCTAAGCCATATGGTGTCTTTTGCAAGACTTCCTCCAAAATTTCAACAGATTTGGGCCCAGCTCTCTGATTCCCCCTTACACAGAAGGAAGAACATCTTTGAGCAGAGAAGGCGGTGCAGCACATCTCGAAGGAGCTCAGAAAGCAGGATGTGGGATTTCTGTAGCTGAAGGGTCATTCATAAAGAGATGACAGACATCCGGACGTGGCTGCCGAGCGATCTGGGTGGATTATTGTGCTGAAGTGTGAAGAAGTGGCGATGATTATGACAATCAGCTTTAAATGATGCCATCAGTCTGTTAATGAGGTGGTGGCTCCATTCTCGCCCTGCTAGCGGGATACGGTTGGGGAAATGGGCTTTTGTGTCTCCACCTGACAGATGTGCTGAAAGCCAGCAGAGCAGCAAACCTGTATCAGTGTCCCGCTGACTATTTTTATCCTCCCATTATGCCACTTCATGTCTTTTTAATCAAATACTAATACAGTATATTTTTGTCTCACAGAACACGGGTCGACTCACATGTCACTGCGGTCCTGTTGGAGTGAAGATGGAGTTAAAACAGCCTGGAGCCTACAATCTATATCTTTATACACATAATCCCCTTGGAAACTGTAATCCGTGATGCCTGGTGATGAGGGACACAGCTAAATATTTATTTTTCCCAGCATGAAAAGAACACAAAAGTAGCATGTCTGAGTACGAGGGATGGCATGCACTTCAGACCAAAAAGGGTATAAATACGCCATTTTTGAGGTCGTGTGAGAATTTTTTTTTGTCATCATTCCATTGTGAGGTTTACAAAAATGCGTAAGCCTCAAATTCAAAGCATGTGTGTACTAAAACACTCCACAAAATTAAAAGACAAAAAGAATATAATCCTGAAACTAAAACATTGCTCCAGGAAGAAACATTCTAGGCCTCAAACATAGTGGTTCTTTTGCACAAACAAACAAAAGTGGACACTGACTCATACTAAAAGAATTTAGATGTGAAACCACAGAAGACAAATCCTCTCCATTTTAAGTACCAAACCGCACTTTTCTGTCATTGCGTCAATATATTTGTTACTCAGTTTCTTCACACTCGTGCATCATTTTAAGGCGGTCTGAACTGCACTGGACAAAAATATTTGCTATTATTATAAAAAGCACTTATTATACAAGTCAATCATGTTGTGCATAAAAAGTTGTCTACAACTCAAGTAATGTCTTTGTCAAGGTGACTGTTCAGAGAAAATCAACTGACGTGCTTCGGAAGTTACTAAAATTCCTATAGCATGCTAGTATGTGATCCTTATTTTATAGTGACCTAAGCAGCCTTTTGAGAAATCTCATTCACACCAACCGAGTCCTCCGGACTGTCTGACAGAACTACTAATTCATTATCTGACAGTATGCAGATGCCCTGATGGCCGTTTATAAATGGCTGTGAGTAACCTGCTTCTCATTCCTTTCTTCTGCTCTCCTTCTCAGCCGCATTGTATCAGGTTTGCATCACGAGATGACATCAGACAGTAAGCATGCACCAAGTTCCATTGACTGCAATAGCTAAATATGGCTATGGGCCGGCACGCCACGGCCGGCCGGGTGGGCGGCAGCAGGCCAACTCCATTACACGAACTCAAAGACATTCTTTCAGAGAATATGAGCCCTTCACTTTCTGGCAGATCTTTCACAGACAGAGGAAAATATCCTTATATGGAGCATTTCCACTATATGTACACTACAACACCTGGCTGACGAACACAATCTGTTAGAATGTATGAATGATGGTTAAGACTTCCTATAAAAGGGATCGTTCACCCCAAAATTAAACTTATGCCATTATTTACTTACCCTCATGTTTCTGAAAACCTGTATGACTGACTGTGGATCAACAATTAAAATTGATGCCTGAATTGAGTAACTCTTAATCTTAATAATTTAAAAAAAATAAGATTGGATCATACAATCTGCATGTTATTTTTTATTTAGTACTGTCCTGAGTAAGATATTCCACATAAAAAAAAAAAAAAAAAAATGTTGTTTACATATGGTCCACAAGACAAAAAAATAGCTGAATTTAAAAAATGCCCCGCTCAAGGGTGAACCCTTGATTCTTAATAGTGTGTGTGGTTGCCTGGATGATCTACGACTTTTTTTTGTTTTGTGATGGTTGTTTATGAGTCCCTTGTTTGTCCTGAGCAGTTAAACTGAGCTCTGTTCTTTAGAAAAATCCTTCAGTTTTCCAGCATCTTTTGCATATTTAAACCCTTTCCAGCAATGACTGTATGATTTTGAGATCCATCTTTTTACCCTGAGGACAACTGAGGGACTCAGACACAACTAATAAAAAAGGTTCAAACATTCACTAATGCTCCAGAAGGAAATACGATGCATTAATAGTAAGGGGTGAAAACTTTTGAACAGGATAAAGATGTTCAAATTCTTCTTATTTTGTTTAATTTTTTTTTTTTTTTAGTACTGCCCTTCGGAAGCAACAGAAGACACTTAAATGTTTGCCAGAAGACAAATTAAGTACAATATTCCTTGATCTTCACCCCCCAACTTTTTAAGTATAACATATAAAGGTTATACTTTGGATTCATTATAAGCAAGCAATACAGTAATTTTTAAACAATAGTTGAGTTAAATAAAACTACCCAGCAATCACAACCGCAGGGTTAAAACAACCCATTCGCGGGGTTTGTCCATTTTCAACCCAACTTGGGTTGGTTTTAACCCAGCATTTTTTAGAGTGCAGCATGAAAGCATATTTATGGTAAAACGGGGTCTAAGTTGGTGTTCTACCACAGCTTATGCTGAAATTGGGTCCAAATTGGGGTCTTGGGGCACCCTATGGCAATTAGAGAACATTTTGTGATAGATATTGGTTCATTTTCTTTGCAATATAAATTCACAAAATTTACAAAGACTCAGTGACCTTCACAACAATAGAATATAAAACAGAACAATCACTTCACGGAACATTATTTTTGAAAAATAGCCAGTTTTGAAGGGAAGGCCAGAGCTATTAAGCTCTCCACAGCATCTACCCATATGCAAGAGTATGCAAGCACTGTCCGTCCCACACTATTTTAAAACTCAAAAACACAGCCATGATGTGAACACTTGACACAAATGATTACAAATCAGTATCGTGTCTGCAGTGTACTGAATCAGTGTACACTCCTCAGGCACTTTACTATGCCGTTGAGCACGTCTGTGTGGAGCAAAAAAGACAGCCAAACAATGTTTGTTATGCAGGACACGCAGCGGTGTCCAACGGCGTCCTCGCTTGGCTTGCAGCACGCAGGGAATACACCAGTTAATGTTTAACAGGCTGCAAGAGCTCTGCAGATAAAGCCTATGAAGATTTGACATCTCTTCTGTAGCAAAAAAGTAGGACATGACCAATGCTGAGTCACCATCAAAAGACTGAGATCATGTTCAGTATTCTACAGAGCGTCCTAGACTCCTTTGGGTACGTCTCACGGAATTATGCATCACTGATGGATAAACACTCATGTAGCACAGCTGTAGAATATTTTACCTACTCTACATCTCCATATCCATCCATATATACACACATTTTAAGCCTTACTGCAATAAAACCCAATAAAGATGCAATAACTGCATCAATAGTATGGTATTATCCAAGTAGAAAGAAGAATCTGTCAAGCAGGTTGTAAGCTTTGAGCATGTATATTCCAGTCAAGCAGCCTCAACCTTGACTGCTGCTTCCTTTGGGAACTCATTGCAGAAAAGCTTTTCATTAACAAGACCTGGGTGAGTAACAGCCTCCGTCATCCTTTGAAGTCCACAGAAATCTTGATAAAAACATGCTCATGAAAAAGCGAATTCAGAGCTTCAAAGTGGGGATTTAACTGAACTTAGTCCAACAGACATTAACATTACATTGCTGCACTATCTGTGTTTGATTCTGCAGTGTGAGGGTTCACCTGGTTCATATTCTCACCATCACACATGCAGATGTCAACTCTGGATCTATGAGTGCACGTGTTCTTCCATAAGGTGGAAGTTGTTTTGTGTTCAAGACATCATGGTGTACCAAGCCATTTTCCCCAATAAACTACACAGTAAAAAAAAAAAAAAATGTTGGTTTAACTTAGAAAAGTAAGTTACCTGGTTGCCTTAAAATGAGTTCGTAGAAATAAAAATTTGAGTTAATACAATGAAGACGATTGGTTTAAAGAAACAGAAACAGAAAAATATTATGTTACCTGAACCACATTAATTATCTAAGTTAATTTGACAAAAGAAAAAATGTGATCAATCATGAAAATCATTTTTTACAGTGTAATTTTACACCTAAAAAAAAAAAAAAAACTGTTCTATTGGGAAAACAAAGCCCATGAAACAAATAAATTACTCATCACACCTTTAAATGATGAATAAGCATCATTTGAACTACATGATCTGAAGGCTTTGTTTGATTTAAGCTGAATGAAACCTTTCTTCACATCAAGACCTATTTGTACCATTTACTGCAGTCAGTGTCTGCAACTTTGGCATTTACCTTCTCTGCACCTCCAGTTCCTCTGGTGAAGGGCCATTCTGCACCTGAGGGGTCTGTCTTGGCAACTGGGGGCCTGTGGAAAGAGGAAAAATCTGAATTAAGCATCAGTTTGAAAACTAACGGTAAAGCACTAAAGACTTTTAAATCTGATCAATAATGTAAAGTGCACTGGACAGGCCCCAAAAGAGTAACAGGAGAGAGAGAGAAACATGGAGCGCTGGCTGCAAGACACATCGATCAGGTGTGCTGGACAGCAAGAGTTAATTAGGACATTTTATATCAGGGAAAGGGGAAAAGATTATCTGTAAAAAGAACCCATCAGCAATAGTTCAAGTCACTGTGCATTAAAAAATATCTAAGCACCAAAACAGAGTCAGAGCCAGGCTGAAAGTGGGCATTTGAAATGTCGATAATGTAGATAAAGTGACAAACACATAAGATACTGGGAACAAACCACTTTAATGATTGGCAGATGAATAATTCTTAGGAACTGGAAGTCAGAGGAAGCCCCTTCCTTTCAGGAATGGGTAGCAGAACTAGGTAGAGTGGTTGCATGTGAAAATATGCCTTATAAACCGACGGATAAAACTTATTTTTATAAGAAATGGTCCAGATATCTTATTTGGAAAAGGGGTAGTAATAATTATGTGTGAGAAACATGTTCACAGTATATAATATATATATATATATATATACATAAAATTAAAGAGGATGTATGATTTTATTTTGTGATTTAACTAACATGACTGTATTATCTATGCCAGCCCCAGAAAGACTGAATGACGACCACATGCCGGGAATATATAATGTAGATGGAAAACCGAGCCTTGATATTGTCTTATTTTGGGTACAGAGGCCCAGTTACTTTTGCCAGGTTGGATTTGAAAGCTTAGCACGAATCCAGGACAGGTCTCTGCCGTGACACGATTGACTGATCGATCAATGCAGCATTGTGCAGGTGAGAGGTCTGTTTACAGAGTCTGGAGGTAAGGCCCTCTCTGCCGCTCATTACCAGACTACATATGCCCTCCGCCATTTCCTGTTTACTTGCTTCACACAGCAGGGCATTGCAAAAACAAAACCTTTTTTATACTTTGACCTGTTAAACCTGTTTCTTTCCTGCAGTTTGATCATTTTAGTGGGGGAAGGTAGTCTAAATAGCCACATAGCTAAACTATTTACTACGTAGCAAAATGTCTGGTCCACATTGCAGATTTGAGACCTTCTGTCCAACATAGGAACAACAGTTAATAATTTGTTTAGTTTTTACACGTTTCGCATGGATTTATCTGAAAGGGATTATACCACAATAATAAAATGTAAGCACAAACATAACAAAACATTAAACATTTAACAAACATAACAAAATCTAAAAATAAATAAATAAATAAATAACAGTAAACTAAACATAAACAAACATAAAACCTAAGAAATAACAAAACATAAAACATAATAAAATGTAAAACAAACAAAACATAAAACCATAACAAAATCAATATAACATTTAACAAAACACAACATTTAAAAAAAAAGAAAACTAAAAACATCATAAAATAGCAAAACATAAAACAACATCTGTCTTGGGATAAAGTGCTGTTTTTTTTTTTTTTTTTTTAATCAATATGAAAGTTGGAGCAAAGAAGATGCATGGCATGCAATGCACATCGAGTAACAAAGTTAAACTTCACCTTAACCAGAAACAAATGTCTTGCAGAACACGTTAATTGGATTAAACAAGTCTGAATGTACAACTCTCCCGACAGCACAAGACTCCATGAAAAAACATGACATTATAGCTGAGCCATCTGGACAAGCCAAGCAGTAATCAAGTCATCTGTCAAATCTAATCTAACATTACAGTTTTGTGAACCCCTTTAAGAAAGCCAAACGTTCCTGATTGTCCATGTTTGTGTAACGCACTCTACAAATTCCCTTCTCAAATGTTCTTTGTCTTTAACACATAAAACACACCTACGCTAGCCTTAATGTGTATGTAAAAGGCCCTGTTATATAAGCAAGCACCATCCATTTCTCTTCCTTCCTTGAAACAGAAACAAACATTACTCTTAAAATGAGTTGAGCTAATCACAAATTATCAAAGTCAAAAACAGATCATATCTAATGAGTCAGCAGATTTAGCCTCTCCAGATACGGAGGTCAAATTGTACAAATATTAACTTGATTGGTTATTATGGCTACTTTATAGAGATTTTCAAGTGCAATGACTGCAATTTGAAATTCTGACACAAAGGCAAGCATACTTGGCCCATTTAACCTGGCCAATCCGAACAGCACTTTAAATGCTGGCTCTGGCCCAAAAGCACTCAGTGTCAGCTTTAATATGAACTGATCCTCCTTCAAGCCAGTTTGGTAATGTACTACCATTAGATCACAAACTGATAGCATAATGTCCTGTGTACTTCCTATTCTACAAATATGCATAATAAAATAATAAAATTAAATATAATATACATATGTAATACAAATGTATTATTTTTCATTTTATAATATTATTAATTATAAAAATAATAAAAGAATATTGGATGCATAATTAAATTGCATTTGTGTATTTGTGCCACTTAGCTTTCTGATTTAACACAAAAATTAGTCAAACAACACCAAACAGTGGAACCAAAGATCATACTCAAACATCAGCTCCATTTTTACCTATTAAATGGACCATTTACGAACTAACATAAAGCTAAAGAATCTGAATAGCACCTACATGAGAGGAGGGAACCACCGAGCCTCTTCTGACAGCAGATGTACTGTAGAAGTCCATCTTGGTCTTTAGGTGCACTTGTAACAAGTGCGTTAGAGCCGTTCGCATCAGCTCCCAAACTGCCATCAATGACTCCATGAGATCTCAGAGAAAGCAGCATGTTGTTCTGGCTATTCTCAGGCAAACACTGCTGTGGTAAAAATAAGACCGGACCAATACGCTGGCAGTTAGACGTTAGACGCTCTGCCACAACATTCACAGAGCAGGATGTGGTCCACTTATTGCACTTTCCGGACCTGATCAATTATTCATGCCTGGATGGGCGAAGGGTAAAGCGGTCAATGTTACAATCACATCACAACTATTACAATCAGGTGGGTGGAGAAAAACCATGGAAGTATTTATAGGCTTAACCCTTTCGAGAAAAACAGAATAGATACAGAAGGACTGAGACTGTGCCTCTGAAACCTAGTGAGCTACCTACAAAAGGACAATTTAAGATATACATTTCAGAAAAATTGGAAACAGAAAATGTTTTCCACACGATGGATCAAATGTGTCTCAGGACGTCTCTTTAAGCACTCACAGGGAGATACATAGCTTGTCTCAAAAGCCACAGGACCAAATAATGGGCTTGAAATCAAGTTATCGGATGATGTCACCAGCAACTAATAGCCACAAATACACTGGGCAGCTTTAATTTCAGAGTTGAAGCATCTCTAAAAATCCACACCACACATTAGGACCACAATAAGACCACTATGAGCTTAAGGGAGGAAAAATAAACACTGCATCCCTCTGAAACTTGATGGTGTCGCTGTTAGACAGCGTTACAGTACTTACTATATGTACTACACAAATACTAAAATATAAAATATATAAATATATATCATACTAATATATAAAAGAATATTGTTATATTTATTTTTGTATATTTTTTGCACTATTTATTATTCATTATTCTCTAACACAAAATTTTTGGCACATTTATCTATCTAAGGAAAATAACAAATATTAGTCATAACTTGCTGGATTGTTCAGACTTCAGAGCTTACAGTGAAAGGAATAGTTTTGTCATCATTGTGTCGTTCCAAACATGTATTACTTTCTTCTGTGGAATGCAAAAAATATATTTTTAAGATTATTTCCAGGTTCTATGTCAGAACGCAGAATTATTATTGGCCGGATCCTGCGTCAGCATCACACACGAGTCGTGCTGCTCACGTGAACAGCGTGGGCCAAAACTGAGCCGGCGTTCTGATGTAGAACCTAGAAGCGCTGGATATTGTTGAATAAAGTCGCTATTTTTGTTTCATTTTTGTGAACGTATTCTCGTCGCTTCATAAATGAAGGTTGAACCACTGAAGTCACATGGACTATTTTAACGATATCTTTAGAATCTTTCTGGAACATGAAAGTGGTGGTTAAATTGCTGTCTATTGAGGAGTCAGAGAGCTCTCGGATTTCATCAAAAATATCTTTGCTTGTGCGAAGATAAATGAAGGACTTACGGGTGTGGAATGACATAAGGGTGAGTAATTAATGACAGAATTTGCATTTTTGGGTGAACTGACCCTTTAAGATCTCTTTAACAGCCACAGTAACCCATAAATACCCTAGGTGTGACAAAGTAATAGAAACAGAAAGCAGCTGATTGACAAATGTCCCATCGCTATCATGGCTGGTCTGGACAAAAATTGATTTACATGGAAGTAATAGTGGAGCAACTAATTTACATGAAGTGATTGTTTAAATCCCTAAACCTATATGAGCAAAAGTAATTGGGATGTTTCCCTTAGCAAGCACATTAACTGTGCCCAAAGGCTTGCCAATCGGTCCAGGATTGATAAACCACCTGTTCTTCAAAGACAAGACAACTTTTGTTTTACAGCAGCATTTGGGAAAAACAAACATCTGACACACAGCCTCATTACCACACCCTGATGCTGTCACCTTGTAAATACAAGACACAAATCCCCTTTTTACTCATGTGTGTCGCTCAACACAGGCACAAGCTTTCCAATTAATTCCACAGTTGTGGTTCCACAAATGGGAAATCAGAGTCAAGGGCTGCATAATTTTAAGATGAGGAAGCAAATGATTACTCTTCTAGCTCTAAACAGATTCTGATTGGATAGTGAATACGTCAGTGAACCAGTTAAAACAATTTATACGAGTCAAAAGAAATGTTGTATGTCAACGTATGCAGAATCAAGGTTTCTGTCTTAGTAGTAGAAAGCTCAGAAAGTCAAACAAGACTATCTGGTGTGTTTGCAGACATACTGGGATATAATGAATATGGTGTCATGAATTTGGCAAGTCTCGTCACTCAGGGCTCCAAGTCAGAGACCGAAAGTCTGGTAAGAAATGGAACAGGGACCTAAACATAGTAGCAGATATCTGGTTCTACTTACTACAAACTTGCTTAAAATGTTAGTCCATCTAGTTACACAGTCTATCATGTCCACATAGATATGATAACCTCTAATGTACAAAATAAACAAATTAAAATAAAACACAAAGTACTACAAGAATTGGAACTGGGTCCTAAAGATAGTAGAAGTTTCTGGGTTCCCTAGATCAACTGTTTCATCCACAAGGTGTTGATGTTTTCAGTGTTCTGCATTACCCCAGAGATACTAAATAGCATCACCTGATCCCACTTGGTGTGAGCAAATGAATGCAGTGGCAAGAATGAGCTGCAAAATCATTGAGGGGAGGCTTTTTGATGCAATGTTGCCTAATAAAAGAAGCTCTGCTTGGAAACAGTTCTGCCATTTGTAGTCTAAATGAAACAAGAACACACTTTTGATTGCAAAACAACCCCACCTCTGAACATGTGCAGAGTGTAAACAATCATATTTAGCACTTCTGAAATAAGAAAACAAGACTGCTTTTATACAAAGACATCCTGTAGAACCGCTGTCCATATACAATGCAACTTTTGTTGAGATAATGGACATCTTTACAGGCTATTGTCAAGCTTTATTACATTGTGTAGACCATCGCAAACACGTCACTTATACTTCTGACAGAAAATGAAATGACATTGGAAAACTGTATTATCTTGGAAAGGCAAATCAAATGGAGAAAAAAACTACAGGATAAGCAAGACTGAGAATGTGAGAATGGCTGGTAAAGGAGTGAAAAGACTGACTCAGCACACAGAGCTAAAACAAGCACACATTTTACTGAGAAAAACAGATCAGCTCTTGGATCGTTATGGACAATCTGTTTTAGACATTTAATGGTTTTCCGTGATAAACTTGGCATGGCTGTGATGTTAAACCTCAGCAAAGGAGTGTGGAGAGGTTAAGTGGTTTGATTAGATGAAATCTGTCAGCAGTCACAATTAACATACCTATATTTTGGTTTGCATTTTCAACAAATTCAATTTCAGAATTAAGTTCCTGTCATAGCTTGAGGAAACTTGCTAATTGCTATGAACTTATGCTACGCTCAAGCACTCATGGGAAGATCACATTTACGAGTTGAGAAGTCATAATTATGACATTAGGTGTGTGCAAATAACCTTAGACAAAGTAAGATGATGATGTACCTTTATTTGCATAAAATCCAACAAGAACTCCACATCTACAAAATTATAAAAATAATGCGAAAAGAATGGTGTGTTTTTGCTTTATGTTATTCAACTGATGAAGGTACTATAAATGGAATTGTTATATATTTTATTGTAATTGCACAATACTATGGTATTTTGTACATGCAAATTAATTTTATAGTAAACGAAAAAAAAACAAAACATCCTTTGCATCCGACATGTTTGTTCACTGACGCCTCAACTCAGAATCTCTGGACTTAACAAAAATCCAGTTTCCCCATTCATAATTATGAGATTTTGGGATGTTTATATGTGTTCAACTCATAAATAGCCTTTAATGGTGCATTCAAGTCATGTTGGGAAGAGCTTAAGTAACTCTGCGCCACTAGTGGCAACAAACCGAAGTGCAAAAATAATGATCGTTTCAAATGTCATTGGTCAGCCAAACTGATAATCCTGCCATCAAACTCATGCAACAGTCTATGAATGGTACACTTCAAATCAAGCACTACACATTTGTATTTTGCAGCTAAAGTGTTAATAAAGCCAAATATTCAAACCATCATTATGATAAACATGTTACATTAATTTCATTGGTGCTCAGAGAGATAATGCTCATTTCTAAAACAGAATATGACAAGCAGGCAATCAGCATATCATCTACTGATCCAGATTTTTACAAAGATCAGATTTTTTAGATGATGTCTGTACATCTAAATGTTATTTTTTGCTTTATTCATATCCATTTTACTACATACCATAAGCACATTACAGTTTATCAGAACCCAAAAGTGACATCCTGGAAAAGAGTTGTACCTGACTGCCCCTGTTGGGAGTCTCTCATGGTTAAAGCCCCTTCCCTCCCCATCAAACTCACTCCTCAAGATGATCTCAGTGCGGCTGATCTTCTGCGGGAAGCGGTACACTCTAGGGGCTGGCATGATGGGCAGGTGCCTGCAGGCCTGCCTTTCTGCTCTGATGCTCTGAACCCAGACCAAGTCCCTCTGGGAGAGTTGTGGTAGAGATATTGAGCTCTAATGTTGTATACCTGAGTCAAATTCCAACCAGAAAAATTGAACAATGAAACTGTATAACTAAGCTCAGAACTTGAAATGAAGCTAGTTCCAAAGCAACAAAGCTAACCTGCAGCCTGGAAGAACTTAAGAAGTGGCAAGACGAGCTCTGCAGCTATTTAGAAAGCTGTAGAGAAAACCCTTCTGCAACGAGGACTACTAGGAGTCTGGGGCAAGAGAATGATCTCATCGATAAAAAGTGTTCGGGGCTGACAACGTCATCTTTCCCACCTTGGCTGTTGGAGCAATTGGGTGGTCATGTGGTACCAAGAACACATACCAGACACGGGGACCACCCCACCCCTTTTCAAGCCATATTCAGGCTCCACAGCCAGAAAAACAAACTCTTTTTGGCTCAGGAATGTTCTGTCCTAATATTTCCCCTCAGAGGAACCATGTCTCAAAAGATAAACACCTGTCCTGCCAAACTGTGAAGACCTTCATTTAGACCTCTAGATGCAGACGCAGCAGGCTCCTGGGGGTCTACAGTTGAACGGGGTGAAAAGCCTGCTTTGTTCTGACATGGATGAGCTCATGCAATCCCACATATTTGACGACTGTCAACGGGTCATCACAAGACAGTATTTATACACAGAAAGGTGGCACAAAACCTTAACTCATGACCTTGACACATGTTGTGGTTAAGCTACTGGTCTAGGCAGGATGCTATATGGAAGCTAGTGACCGATACCTAAAATTAGAGCGCCATTTGATCATAAATGATCACATGTATTTGTTATAACAGTTACCATTCACAGTTTCTGTGAAACAGACCAACTTTTCTGACTATACAAAGTTATTTTTCCTGTGCTTCTAGTTTTCCTACCAGAATTTTCCTTCCTCTATCTTTCCATTTCAGAAGTGATGAAATGAAGGTCAGGATGTGTGAGCCATCTAGACTTCTACAGATCAGATTTTTATTTTAGGTAAAAAAAAACAAAAAAAAAAAAACATTGGGTATTAATCTGAAAACTATATAAAGGGGGGGGGGGGGTCTTCTGGCTTAAGAAGAGCAGAAACCCTTATAATTACTGCCATTCAAAAGTTTGGGATCGGTAAGATTTTTAATGTTTTTAAAGCAAGTCTCTTATGCTCACCAAGGCTGCATTTATTTAATAAAAAAAAAAAGAAGAAAAAAAAAAGTTATATTGTGAAATATTATTACAATTTAAATCAACTGTTTTCTGTTTGAATATATTTTAAAATGTAATTTATTCCTGTGATGGCAAAGCTGAACTTTCAGCATCATTACTCCAGTCTTCAATGTCACATGAATCTTCAGAAATCATCTAATATGATGATTTGCTGCTCAAGAAACATTTGTTATTATTATCATCAATGCAGTTGTGTACAATTTTTTTAGGATTCTTTGATGAATAAAAAATTCAAAAGAACAGCTTTGTAACATTATACACTACCACTTAAAAGTTTGGGGTCAGTAAGATTTTTCTTCTTTTTTTAAGAAATTAATACTTTTCTGCAATGATGCATTAAATTTATCAAAAGTGGCAGTAAAGACATTTCTAACTTTACAAAAGATTCTATTTCAAATGAAATGCTGTTCACAAAAATGTACACAATTGTTTTCTACTGATAATAATGTTTCATGAGCAGCAAATCAGCATATTGATTTCTGAAGGATCATGTAATGATGCTAAAAATTCAGCTTTGCAAACACAAGAATAAATTACATTTTAAAATATATTCAAACAGAAAACAGTTATTTTAATTTGTAATAATATTTCATAATATTACACAATTTTTATTTTTTATTTTTGTATTTTTAATAATAAAAAAAAAAAAATGCAGCCTTGGTGAGCATAAAAGACTTCTTTTAAAAACATTAATCTTACCAATCCCAAACTTCTGAATGGCAGTGCATGTATCTCAGTCTCACTCATCAGGCACATTAATCTTGTTTTAAAATCTTGTTAACTTTTATTTTTTACTGGAAAGAGAGACACATTAAGAATTGCACAATACATTGGTACCACATTAGTTATCAGCTGATATTAAACTTCCTTTTATTAATTGCTTGGTATCTGTCAATATTTGATGTTATGCATACTCATTTCCATTTGATTTTTCCATTAATTTTTTTTTTTTAGTCATTTATCAGTTATCGGCCATAAGATGAACATAATTATCGCCTTATTGTATCAGCCATACTATTAATATCTCGATTAAAATATCTTAAGAGAAAAGTTCAGCTATGCCAAGGTGATTATTTAAGTAGAGGAGAAGGTCTTTTTCCTCACTGTGATTTCAAGGCGTGAGAAATCACACTGCTTCAGCTAAGCCAGGGTATTGGATGAGCTTAACCAAGAGCAACTAAATTACCCGAAAGCTGCCGGCCCGTCAGCACTACAACAAAATTCACATCCGAGTCCTAAACCACAAACACCTGCCTGTCTGTGCCAGTAAGCAATCATTCCTTTGTTCACACATTCCTAGCAGTCATGTCAAGGTGGGAGATAAACAAAAAACAACAGTGAAGAAAGTTTACAATAATTATACTCAATTTACCCGTGGGAAAGATAAAAGGTCACACTTCTCATGTATGCTCCTCAGGCGGATTGTCTGGTTTGGATGGTTTGATTTCTCAATGACAAACATGTTTATACATTTACCTCACCAATACATCAATCAGCACATCCATCACACATATATAGTCCATGTTGCCAAGAGCTCGGCTGTCTGCCTTGCGAGAGCTCCTCATTCATGCTGGCAACAGCATTTATATAAAAACTCACAAAATCTCACACAGTCCATGGCTCCAGTGTCAGGGTAACATCACCCTGGCATGTGACTCTGTGTTGCACATTACACCAGTCTAAAATTAGAAGACACATTCTAGGGGTTTGGAAAAAAAGGGCCTTTGATTCTCCTGGACCCCTCAACCAGCATATACACGTCCCTTCAGGGGGCTGGATGACATACTACATATAAATCTATACAAAATATATACACAAATGTCTTTAAAGAGGATCGCCATTACCTAAACTTCTGCTTTTACAATGGGATGACACACAACAACAAAAAGGCACAAACGGGTCACAAACATTCCGATCAGGCCATGTAAACATACTACCCGATGTGATGCTCCAAAAATACAAACACAGCAAGATGACTACATTGTTATTCCACCTGAGTCTGTGTTTAGACACAGAGTAAAAGACAGTGGATCACTTTCTGGGCTCAAGGCATGTGGTATTTGACAGGTATTAGCCCACCTCATGAAAACAACGGCTGACATGATTTAGTAACAAGTCTGCCTAGCAACACTGCAAGTCCCTGTACAATCAACAGGGGGCGCATTTAAATTTTATGAGTCTTTTTTTTTTTCTTCAGCACAAGTATGCCAAGTGTGTTAATAAATAACATCAAATAGCCAAGAGCTAAATTGTTTAAAACAAATCAATTGTTTTTTTCCTCCGCCAGTGGCTTAATTTTCTAAATTACTTGGATTGTGGTTTATTCAAAGTATGTAAATAAATGAGTGAAAAACAGTCTTGAAGGATTTCAAGTTCAAAAACACAAATACTGTAATTTGACAAAGTGTGTTGCCAAACATACATCTACAAATCTCAAAGCCCTCAAACATGCACCACAGGTTAACTGCATCATGACTGAACTTCATTCAGAGCTTCAATAAAACACACTGCAAACAAGTTCACTTAGAGACCTGGATACAGACTGCAGTTAGCTAGATGGCTCTAACAGAACTGAACGCAGCCATTTAGCCCTACTGCAGCTGTACACAGCTTCATGTTGACAATGGAGTGAATTAAGGGAGAGCCAATTACGCTTTCCTGTTTTGGCTCAGTCGTATGGGATCCTACTACTGAATGGTTAGTGCAGTTTAACACACTCTCCAAAATCACTGTCTCCATGCCAGGTACCTACAGGCATTAGCAAATTCAGCAAAGATAGAGTAGCGCACAAAACAGTGTTGAGGAGTGATGTTACAAACGTAACATTTGTTAGGTAGAGTGACAGTTGCTGAGTGGTTTTCAAAATAGTACATCTTTTCCAGTTACAAGCTGCTTTTTTTTTTTTTTTTTTTTTTTTTTTTTTAAATCACAGCATTACTGTATCTTCTCACACTGCATTTCACATTTTTAACCCCTTAAGTAGGTCAAACAATTATTTACAGATTTAATTTGCTTCCTACATCACATTTTAGGTAGCAAAATTAACAGTTAAATGCTGCTATTCAGCACTATATATTACAATTCAATATTATAAACTACTTTTTTGTAGTTTTATTAGTTGCATTTTATATAGACACACTACTGCTCAATTTTTTTTTTAAAGAAATTAATTCTTTAATTCAGCAAGAATGCATTCAATTTAAATGTTTTATAAAGTTTTTATAACATTTTTAATGTTACAAAAATGTATATTTAAAAAAAAAAATGCAGTTCTTTTGAACATTCCCAATATTCAGCTTAAAACAAGGTTTCCAAAATAATAAAATAAAATAAAAATAAATAAATAAAAAAAGTAATGGCTGCTTAAAATTCAGCTTTAACATCACAGGAATTAATATATTTTAAAATATATTAAATTAGGGAAAAAAGGTATTTATTGTAATATTTCACAACACTACTGTTTTTACTGCATCTTTGATCAAATAAATGCAGCCTTGGACATAAGACAATAAAAATAATGTAGGTAACTACTGTATATACAAAAATATATATATTGCATCCATAAATAGATTAAGTGTAGTTAGCCATGTTCTGTTATTAACTTGTAGTGTATCTAATTATTTTTCAAAAGTGCAGCTTGACTGTAGTCAACACTGGCACAAAGTACAACTAAATGTAAACCTAGCTCTTAATAAGGGACAAAGTGGACGAGTAACGAAGGAGGAGAGGGCAAGAGGGATCAGATGTGAGAAGAAAGCTGCAAGGCAGATGAGAGGAGGGAGAAATGAAAATCCCAAAGGCGAAACTTTTACGCTGAAGACTCCTCTCCCCCAAGGCAACAGGAGATGAGCAGACACTTCTCCATGTCTGTGGGGTCTGAGAGTCAGATTAAAATGAAAACTCACAGAAAACAGCATTTTACATAGTTAATTCACTATTTTTTGGATTGCAACAGTCAGAGAATTTGGACTGCTAGGATATCCGCACATCAGCAAAGTATGCATAATTAACATCGCTTTGCATAATTAACTGCCGTGCTATCAGGTAATTAATAGACAGTAATAAGGCCACAGAGTCTGAAGCTTCCTGTGGTGATAACAGGAGCCCAGCGCAGTCACAAGATAAATTTCCATAGCAAGATTAGTGAGACAAAGAAGTGAAGGTCATGGAAAATGGCAACAGTAACAGTTTCTGCATTGCTTGAATGAATATTGTCTCACAAATTCCCTTTCTCCCTTTTTAGATACATGCATACGAAAAAACTTTCACACAAACTGTAGTGGTAAAACAAACTCTAAATTTACAGTAAAGAAAGAAATGCTGTTCAGCAAATTCCAGGAACACAATAGAGTGGATCAAATGAATCAGTGAATCATTTTCTAGAGCTGGTACATATGGATGCATCATCCTAACTCACCAAATGAATCACCAACTATTTGATGGAGGGTACATCACAATCAACTCCCTAGCTTCCTAGGTCGTGAACCAGTACACAAGATGGCACTGGAAAGGACTCAGTACCCTGGATCACCACACAATATTTAAAAAAAATATATTATTTCAAGTACATTATGATAAATACTTTGCTTGTTACATGTACGTGCAACATTTCAGTCATAATTAAATTATAAATGTTAGCTAGATTATGTTCATTATCTGTCTATTGATGTACTGTATGTTTATGCTGACATATTTAAATAGTATATTATCAAAAAAAAGAATCTTATGAGTGTCATTATGTGTATTGAGTTTGCTCACGCGATTTATCTTTCGCGCTTTAGGGTGTTTTCACACCTATGGATCGCTTGTTTTGTTCCGAAACAGGGACTAAATTTGTTACAATGTTGCTTTTTTTTCTTGGTTCGGTTCGCTTTCACATGGCAATTTCAAAGCGTACCAAAATGCGTTAAGGTAAGTCACATGGGAGTAAAACTGTCCTCTTATTGGTCAGAATTTTCTCTGCGTCATCCATCAAAATAATGATTGACAAGTTCGCTCCATGAGTTTATTGTGGCTTTATTTGTAACTGTCGAGACACACACAAACACTTTATAAATGTAGCTCTCTCCCGCAGTTAATTCATATTTGCTGCGGCAAATTCAAACGCGCGCTCTTTCTCTCTCTCCATCTCTGGATTTCCCAGCGCTGTCTAGTAGGCGACCTGTTGTCCGTGTGTCTGTCGAGGGAGACCATTTGAATTTTATAATGAAGCAGAGCGGGAATTGAGACTTCGTCGGGACAGCATTCTCGCACGGAGAAGTGTAATTACACACCAGAGGCGATCGTTGGCTTTCAGATAATGTAAATAATGTGCTCACTCACAGAATCAGACATTACTGATTTTTATATCATATTTTCCGTTATGAAAATGATATAATTTGGTTCGTTGGTCCGTTAACTGGGTCGATTGCTTTCACATCTCAAGCGAACCGCTCCAGAGTTCGTTTGAAAGCGTACCGAGACCACCTCTTCAAGCAGGTCTCGGTACGCTTGTTTGGTCCGCTTTTGGTGCGCACCCGAGTGCGATTGCTGCTTTCACACCTGCCCAAGCGAACCGCACCAAAGGGGCAAACGAACTCTGGTACGATTCAACCGAACTAAATGAGGCAGGTGTGAAAGCACCCTTAGAGCTTAGGTTAAGGGAACATTTAGTGAGCATCGATGCTCCCTGGTTTTCACAGTGCATTGTGGGACTTTTTAAGGAGCAAACCTTTCAGTGTACTGCAAGGATTTTGCAATTGAGACAGCCCTTAAAATGGCCGACTCCCTAATCAGTGCCTTGACTACTCAACTAGGAAACTGATTGACACCAGGCCTGGCTCTAGATTCAAATCACTGAGGGTGCTTCTGAAATTACTGAGGGGGCTCTAGTAAAGTGCAGATGTAGGCTAAGCAACAGCTCCACCACAGCAGTGTACAATGAGACATTTGAGATTATTTACAAGTCATCACTTTTACTAATAATAAGAATTTCAAAAATATTTTGCTGCAAATATTTTTCTATTAATCTATTAGTCTGCTGTTACATTGCTTTAATGTGTTACTATTTTAGCATGTCATATTTCTGTCCAGTGCCGAGTAAATCCAGCATTTATATATAGATGTCACTTCTGAAACTTTGCAGAATCCAATTGGCTGTCGGTTCTCTTAACAGCATGAAAAACAATAGTTTTATCCAATAGATTATATAGGCTGTAGTTTTGAAAGCGAGCCAAGTTCGCTCTCTTTACAATTACTAAAAGGCTGTTGCTTTGTCAGATCATTGCAATCTCACACAGCTGTTATAATCAATGAAGCTGCCAGCAATGCACAATAAATCTCACTTACATTGTGTCTACACAATGTAATGTTAATGAAAGGTTTCGCGGGCCTTAATAACTCAGCATTGAATAAAAACTCTGGCGTTTTGAGCAGTGAGTGGATTCTGACTAACTTAAACTCTGATTGGCCATTGCATTCAAGAGATCAAGAACGTGTTTTTGCAGCGGTGAGCAATGTAGCCAAATCTGTTTCACCAATACATTATTACAGTATAAACTGAGGGTGCTCTTGCTCGTGTTTGAGGGTGCTTAGCACCCTCTAGCAACCCCATAGAACCCGGCCTAATTGAGACACACCCAGAGAGAGACATTCTAGTTTTAATAAATTTGATTGTCTACTGTGGATACATTTTTGTTGAAAAAATAGCTTATTATTACAGGAAAGGACATGTTATTTTGAAAATAGCTTACTTACTGTCATGTTACTGAGAAAATAAGTTAGTGCCATCGCTAATAATTAGTTAGCGTAACTCTCTAACACTGCTTAGAAACAGTGTTATTGTTACTTAAAACTTAAAAATAGTTCTTGTTAACTGAAATAAATCTGAAAGAAAATATAGCCTAAATATTAGATAAAAAGCATAAAAGAAAATTACTGAAATAACTGCTCAGAATCTTGTCATGGTCTAACAAACTCTGATTAGTTCAGGTCTACAAGCCAAAAATCAAACTGTGACATTCATTTTTGTTCTATGCATCACTGAAACACTGTTTTCCTATAATGAAAGTCAAAGTGAATAAATTAATTTTGCTGAAATTGATACAAACAATCCTTTAAAAAAGCATCCTTGTCTCAAACACACAGTATGGGGGTAACAGAATGACCTTACTATTGTGATACACCGTAGAGAACAGCTCAATATGCAACAGTTAAGGACTCTCTGATCAGCCATATCTCAAAGAGACAAGCAGAGTCCAGTCCACAAAACAAAGCATCATCTGTTTCTTAAGGGAAAACAACCTCAGCAATGAACTGCCCTGACACGCTGAGAACATTGAGCTCAGTATGGGGATGACCCCCCGCTGTGATTGTGCCCGGGTCTCAGACAGAAGAGGAAAAAAGGCAGAAAGCGACACGTGTATGAGCACATGCACACACAACCACTGCAGACAAATGGATTTCATGCAGACGGTTATTCACAAGCAAGCCGAGGCACCTCCCCCTAAACCCAATCAGCGCAAACAGAGTTAACCCAGACTCTTTCTCTCATAAACAACACACATACAAAACAAAACCCCCTGTGAGCAGGCCCCGTTTTCTAAATTACAATTAATTGAGCACAATAGGCTGAGTCTGGCTCCAAATGTGACCTCATAACTGGGTAGAGACCAGAACACAATAACGTTCTGCTGGGCTCACCAGCACCAAACAAAAAAGTAAAAGAACATTTACTTATTAGACTTTTTTAAAGTTTTAAATAGTGTCTGACATAAAATAAAAAAGAGCTTGTATTCTGCAGCATCAGCAATCTTATGGTACACCGATTTTATCAGGATTAAGGGCTGATGTTACAGTGGCAAAAATCACTTTTCAAATGGTGGCAACAGTAATATGTTAAAGACACTAAAATAAATATTACTACTCATGGTTTACCCAGTTTTTTAGCAGCAGTGAAGCCAGACATTACCAGTCTTCTCTGAACTAATGTAAACTTCAACAAGAATCATCAACATTGAGCAACAAAAGACAAGGATCATGGTCAAACTGCAACTTTGTGATGTTTTAAGCAATTGAACTACATGTTTCCAGAAATGAGAATCCCAAAACATATGCAAAAAAGTGCCTTTAGAATTATTATTACACAGACTGCAATTAGGATTTAATGAGAGTTTAATGTTAATAATATTATTTTAAAGCTAAATTCTAAGCTTCGGCTATAATCTCTTTATTTCTAAGTGATTTCTACACTAAAAAAAAAATAAAAAAATTAACGCAACAGTTTGCATCAATTTTGAGTGAATTTATGTTCAACCAACAAGCTACAGTGCGTCAGAGGAACTTATAGGAAATAAACATAATGGGGAAAAAAACACAAACACAAAAGTTGATTACTCAAAAAAAAAAGTTGCTCCAAACTACCAGAGCTGTAGCCCTGGAACCAATTAATCTAATCTATTTCAGTTCAAATCAACAGCTATCATAGCACATGCTAACATAACTTAACATGTATATTTAATGAACAAGTAAGATATTACTTGTCACTGGCATTAGCGCAGACATTGCTTATAGTGTCAATGTATCTACTCTTCAGCACAATGGTAACCACAAAAACTTCAACATTACAGAAAATCTTTTAAATGTCAAACATAACAGCATTAAACACTAACAGGTCTTTCCCTTCACTAAAAACAAATAAATTAACACTTAATTTCAACATTTATTCTCCATATCCAGTATTATGCAAAGCATGCAGGGAACTAGAAATCCACTGCCTAATTTTCGAAGTTACTACAACCAAATTAAAAAAAAAGCCAATTAACGCAGAAATTTGAGTTTAAATTACAAACAATATTAAGTTGATGTAATGATCAACATTGTTATGTCAATAGAACTCCACAAAATAATGTTTGCAACTTAAAAAGTTTAATTAAAACAATAAATTAGAATTTTTAACAACCATGCATTTATAGAAGTTGTGGTAACAGTATCATGATGATCATCTTTTTTATATACATTTTTTTAATACACTAAGACAGATGATTCTGCAAAATTGCCTACAGTAGTTCCAAAATGATTCTTTATATGATTTTTTCCGAAGTGTCCTGAGTATCACTTTTGGAATGCAATGTAATAGTGCCACAACACAGAAGCCATTTCACACAATTCACGTGTCATTAAGCTTCGTATTCTGGTGTGAAAACGGCATTCTCACCTGCATCCTGAGAGTTCAGCACCTCCAGGGCATGCATCATGGCACTGGCAAATACGTTGGCATCTTCTTTGCTGCCAAAGTTAAGGCCGTACACCTGCCGTGCATCTCGCCACTGGTGAAACGTTTGCGTGGCCTGGTTGTATTTCAGCCCCTTGGGAATGGCACAGTTTATTACCACCTGTTGACAGAACAGCATAGATAAATTTAAAATCAATGCTTGAATACCATTTGTTGTGAAATGCAAATCCTAACTAAACTTAAAAGCTCAGAAGACTGAAGCACTACATTTCTGCTAAATTAGCCAAAAGGGAGCAGTCTTTAAAATTTCACAGACGAAATGTGGCACTAAACATGGTAAATAAATAAAAACAATGTTTTCAGGCATATTAAAGGGATAGTTCACCCATAAAATGTAAATTCTGTCATCATGCAACCAGTTGATGGAAGCCATTGACTTCCATAGTATGGACAAGTCAATGGCTATCATCAACTGTTTGGTTACCCACATTCTTCAATATATCTTCTTCTGTGTTCAGCAGAAGGAAGAAATTTATACAAGTTATACTTGCGGGTGAGTAAATGACAATTTTATTTTTTGGGTGAACTATATAAAACTTATGTTTAGTATGGTCAACATATTCAATGTTTTGCAAAAACAAAGTCAAGTTTTTCCTCATGAGATCAAGTCGATAAAACTCAAGGCTTCAAAAGTTTCAAGTAAAAATCTCTAAAACCTCTCACTAAACCACCTAAAAGCAGAAACATCTGCATTAATGACAGATAACACTGCATTTTAGGGACAAAGACTTGCTCCATTAAAAGATTCACAAGGACGAACTAGAGATTGAAAAACTGCTGCTTGCAGCACCTCTATATTTGTAGATAACAAAAAGGTAAATCCATTTCTTTATAAGTTTCACCAAGGTTACTGTGGCCAGCTCGGCTCCAGAGAGAGGTGTTACAGCATTAACACTAAATGGTAAATATGGTAACTACAAATGGGTGGGAGATACTTAAATATCAAAACCCTTGACCTAAACTCTTCCAAAAAGCACCCTGTCCTCAACAGGGTGAATCTTTTTTGAGCTTCTATGGTAACTGGCTGTTTTCCCAGTCATTTCAATTTCTCATCCTTTGACATCAATGTAATTATCATAAGAAGTGCAACTAATTAGCAAGTGTTATAAAAGGAAATGTGAACTGTAAGCCATCCTGTCACAACTGACAAGTGCAGAAAACTTCTCAGTTTTCTCAACACATTAATGAAACTGAGCAACAAGAATTAAAAATGGACCATGGTCCTATATAAGCAACTTAGTCAAGTATTTTTGGACAGTTTTCCATATTTTTTCTCCAACACCCAAAAGTCTTTAAGTGGTATTCATTTCTGGCTAAACACGGTATCATACAAAGTGAAAATGTGCATACGTTAATATGTTATGTTAATATTATGTTAAATTATATGTTAATGTGGGAAAATGGTGTGTATATTTTTTTATATATTTTCAGATCTGTAAATAATTTTCAAACACTCTCTCTCACACATACACACATATATATTATATTATATATTATACATACATATATATACATATATATATATATATATATATATATATATATATATATATATATATATATATATATATATATATATATATATATATATATATATATATATATATATATATATATATACTAAATGACTAGTTACTGGCACACTTGCAGCAGGTATAGATCTGAAAACATTAGTCAGTTATATATAGATGACAAGGCTATCATGGTAGGTCAAATGTAAAATGTGCATTGACATTTGGTTTGTGTGCGGCACTTCAACGGCAACTCATTTTGGTCATTAAACCACCATGAACGGCCCATCAACAAATGCCAGTAAGTTTCCTGAAGTAATCTGATACGTTCCATCCTCAGATATCAATGTGATGATTGTGCCGTTCATGAATTATTAACGTAACCAGGACTAAAAAGGCCTAGCTACTCTCAGAGACAGAAATAGGTTTTCCACGAAACACTGAATAACCATAAAATAGCAATGAGTCATGTACAGTGACAACACCCCCTCAGCATTTCTGCCATTTGTGTAGCAGGGTGCAACAACCACAGTCAGTGCTGAATAAAGGTTACTTTTAAGTGCACATTACCTTGCACTTCACTTAAAGTGTAGAAAAGTGCCCTCACCTAAACAATGGAAAAGAAAAAGGTTTCTTTAACGGTTCAGTTCTTCACAGGAAATGAACAGATAAAGAAAGAACGAGGCCAGACACTAATTAAATACATATGCAATATACAGCCTGCAGTGAATTACGTGATATGAAACACTCTAAATTTAGCAAGCAAAGGTGAAGTGTAGTTTCTGTGAAGTAAAAGAAAAGAAAAGAAACAAAGAAATGAAAAACAGTAACTATTTTCAAAAAGGTTTTCAAAATACTCCCCATCAGCCATTGGTTGAATAAACAGATAGCTCCGCCTAAAATTCACATCATTGGTTAGACCATTGTTGCTATGCCAAGCTAGTCAGAATGCTAAAACATAGCAATGTTCAACATGGTCAACACTATTAATGGGAATCAGCCTACAAATTACTTCTTACCTACAAATTACAGGTATTTCCGACTTATCTGGTGGGATAGAAGAAAATTTTGAAAAAAAAAAAAAAAGTATATATGTGTTTGTGTGTGTATATATATATATATATATTATTATTATTATTATTATTATTATATACATATACACATACTTTTTGTGAAACATCAGTTCACTTAAAAACAGTCCTTAATAGATTAGAAAGTAAACAACTACAAGTGCTGGACACTCCAGACTAAAAAAAAAAAGATGTTTCACTGCAGTGACAATATAGCTGAACACTTAAAATGATGCTGTTTAAAGACAAAATCTTATACAGCCTTCACTAAGTAACCTTCATAGAGACATTGATTGGCTGCCTTTTAACAAGGATATAATGGACAGGGTTATATCAGGATACAGCATACAAAGAAGTCCTTGATGATGTAAAGTAATATAATGCAGACTTTACAAAAAGGCCGTTTTGAAAGACGGGACAGCATCAACTATATTGGGCCTAAAAAAAAAAAAATGAAAGGATAATCAAAATTACAAAACATAAGTAAGCGCTGCTACTCATTTCAAATGCAAAGAGGTTGTTTATGCATAAGTCAAAAGAGAAAAATTAAAAATCCCAAAATCCTTTTTCATTCTAAAGGAGAGCGAAGGTGGAAAATGATCATGTAACATGAAACAACAGTTTTTGCTGCATGAAATCTTGTCTTGTATATTATAATTAAATGAGCAGGGAAAAATTAAAGACTATCACTTTAAAAAACATAAATACAACTTGCGCTCTACTGACCACATCTGTGGCATGCTCGTTTGTAAAAACAAGTGAAAAACATGAATAAATGCACGACCAATAGAAATCTATATTTCCAATGTAAGCATAAAACTGTTGCTAAACAAATGCTTCCATAATAACCTTTTTTCCAAGTAAAGACTGCAAGAGCACTTTTTTGTTTCTCATTATAAACAGTGTAGTTTACATTACAAGCAACATTAAACATTAAAAGGAGGTCCCTTGGTTAGTGTTTTGAAGTTTAGGGGCAGTTAATGAAGTGTCTCCCACTACATACTGGAGTTCACAAAACTCGCAAAAAGATGACAAAAGGCTAAAAGGTTGCTGAAGCAGCACCGCTCACGTGTGTAGATGTTTTAGCAATCTCATGAACTTTTAAATACCCTCAATAAAAAGTACTGCCATTTTTCAGTAATATGCCCTCAACCTAGAAGTATTCAGAGCAGAATTTTTTACTGCTACACCATGTTTCCTGAACATGAACATGGCAGTTTTATTTAAGACATGTTAATAGCTTTCAAATGGGACTAGGGTTATAATTAATCTCAGTGAATGCCACCTTAAACCCAGAGACAAATGGCTTCCTAACCACACAAAAAGTTCTGGTACAGACCCCAAATCGTGAAATTAAGAAATTTTCTATTCAATTTCTATTTTCTATTTCAATTTAATACAGTAGCTACAAGGCATAGTTAATCCAGTATTATTTATATGAAAGATGCATTAGTATAGGTGGGCAGGAAAACTGACCTGTGTATTTGGTTATGACGTTTTTTTGATTCAGAAATAAATGGGATTTTTAATATTTTGGTGACCTTTTTCTTTCTGTTTGACCCATAAATCTTTGAATATTCAGTCTCAGGTCACTGAATAGATTGGGTGCTTGATCTATTAATAGCTAGAAATATAAGGAGGCATTTCTGCAATTCAAATCAATAGATAAGGTCAATGTTAGTCTGAGTAAAACAACATTCCCAAATCTTGAATAGGCGAAAAGTTTTTCTTAAAGGAATAGTTCACATTTACTTTCTTTCTTCCATGGAGCACAAAAGGAGAAAAGGACAATTTACTGGTCATTCTTTCCCATATAATAAAAGTGAAAGAGGACCTGTCACACTACAAAATGACCACAAAAAAGCACCACAAAAGTAGTCCATATGACTTGTGCACAATATTTCAAGTCTTCTGAAGTCGACGATGGCGCTATGTAGCAACAGACAGATTAATATAGAGCATGAATCGTTTAGATCACTTGTTTGATCATTTCGGACACTGACAGTCCAAATCCTCATTCAACTTTCATCACATGAGAAAAAAGTAGCCAGTACATTCTTCATAATTTATCACTTATCCTTTTATGTTTCACAGAAGAAAGACTTGAAAAATTGAGGGAGTAAATGATGACCATTTTTGTGTGTGTGTGTGTGTGTGTGTGTGTGAACTATTCCTTGAAATCCAATAATGAAACACTAAAAGGAAAAATAACAGCATTTTCCAGAATGTACCCAAGCATAACATTCTAATCACAACAAGAACAGGGGCATTTCTCATAAGATGTTATTCTCTTTAAACCACGCTGTGCTGATCTGTGAGCCACTCAAACCTCCTGTGCTCTGTGTCATGGGTCATCAAAGCACTGCAGTGAAACCAGAGCCCTCTCTGCAGGGGAAGCCAAAAAGGCCAAGCAGACAACTCTCAGTTAAACCCACTGGATGTGGACTGCCTTTACGACGTTCATGTCGGACTAGATTCTAAAAGACACCATTGCATGACGACAACACCTTTCAGCTGTGACAATATTCACATTACATTTGCAGCATTACATACTTTATTAAGAAAATGAAGAGAGCAAATATAAGCACAATCAATTTTAGTTTTAATTTTTTTTTAATAAAAAATAGCAAATATCTACATTAAAGAGCAGAACAAGTGCCTCATAAATGCCTAAAAGTGTTTTGAAACAGGGCCGTAACCACCATAGACATTTAGGGGGACAATAATTCCCCCTAATAATTAGAAATGGCCCAAATTGCCCTCCCCAATATTTGATATTATTGATGCTGCTCTGCTGTACTCCATTATGCACCACTCTGTTTGTTGTTAAGATAAAAAAAAAAAACTTTTAAAAGTTACATTTTTAGGCTGGTCTGCCTCAGAGGTCTAACAGCGCTCGTCACTGTCAGAATGAGTGAGCTGGCCAATCAAATCAAAGGCGGCGGTGCTTACTGTTCTCAGAAAACTAGCGCAAATTCTAGGGCTGCACAACGATTAATCGCAATTAATCGTTTGCAAAATAAAAGTCTGTGTTTTACGTAATATATGTGTGTGTTCTGTGTATATTATGTATATATAAATACATGCACATACAGTACAGTTCAAAAGTTTGGAACCACTAAGATTTTTTATGTTTTTAAAAGAAGTTTCGTCTGCTCACCAAGGCTACATTTATTTAATTGAAAATACAGTAAAATATTGTGAAATATTATTACAATTTAAAATAACTTTTCTATTTGAATATATTTCACAAAGTAATTTATTCCTGTGATGGCAAAGCTGAATTTTCAGCATCATTACTCCAGTCTTCAATGTCACATGATCCTTCAGAAATCATTCTAATATGCTGATCTGCTGCTCAAGAAACATTTAATGTGTACAATTGTACAAAATATTTGTGTACAATATTTTTTTTCAGGATTATTTGATGAATAGAAAGTTCAAAAGAACGGTGTTTATCTGAAATCTAATATTTTGTAACATTATAAATGTCTTTACTGCCACTTTTGATTGATTTAATGCATCCTTGCTGAATAAAAGTATTAATTTCTTTAATTTCTTTTCAAAAAAATAAAAATAAAAATTCTTACTGACCCCAAACTTTTGAACGGTAGTGTATAATGCTACAGAAGCTTTGTATTTCAGATAAATGCTGTTCTTTTGAACTTTCTGTTCATCAAGGAATCCTGAAAAAAAAAGTACACAACTGTTTTCAACATTGAAAATAATCATAAATGTTTCTTGAGCAGCAAATCAGCATATTAGAATGAATTCTGAAGGATCATGTGACACTGAAGACTGGAGTAATGATGCTGAAAATTCAGCTTTGCATCACAGGAATAAATTACTTTGTCAAATATATTTAAATAGTACACAGTTATTTTAAATTGTAATAATTATTTCACAATATTACTGTTTTTTACTGTATTTTTAATTAAATAAATGTAGCCTTGGTGAGCAGACGAAACTTCTTTTAAAAACATTAAAAATCTTAGTGGTTCCAAACTTTTGGACTGTACTGTACATGTATAAATTTAAGAAATATATACATGTATTAATAAATATACATATTTATATATATTTTATATTACATATAAATATAAATATTTTATATATAAATATAATTTTTTTCTAAAATATATACATGTATGTGCATACATAATTATTATACACAGAACACACACATATATTACGTAACATAGACTTTTATTTTGCAAATGATTAATCACGATTAATCGTTGTGCAGCCCTAGCAAATTCCAATGTGACGCTTTCGTTTTAGCAATGAGAGAGTATGTGACAAGTAGCTGCTAAACATTTAATATTTGACAACTGTTGTATGACTGAAATATTCAGTGACTGACAGTAATATCCAGTGATGCAAACTTCAACATTTTTATGAAATTTCACAATTTTAAATTGAAAACATGCTATTATTTGATTAATATATGATTAATGTAATTCATAACTGAATGTGTTTTGCGTTTTTTGACATTAGACATACAAATAAGAGTGAATATATTAAAAAAAAAGTTTAAAAAAAAAAAATTGTTTAAATTGATAACTTAACTACAATAGACTTTTTTTCTATTTCTTTTCCCCTTAAATGCTTTTTAATTATTTAATTCCTTTTAATAAAAATGGTTACGGCCTTGGTTTGAAATGTTGACAAAATGTCTTATACAATTATTTCATATAAATTAATAAAATATTTATAAATAAAAACAAAAATAAAGTATTTATAAATAAATGTAAATAAATAAAATGTATATAAAACTAAGGGTAAATACTGACCTCTCTACCTGTGAAAAAGGCATTTCTGTGTCAATCCATCATGCTAATTAATAATTTTCAACTCACTGGAGAGCACAGCTCCCCTTTTTCTTACCTGGTGGTCCTGAATTTTACGGCCCACTACTCTGAAGGCGTTGTTGCCAGTGTGGTGATAGATGTGGACTCGACTAAAGCCTGTGGACCCACCAGCCGGAACCCACTTCTTATTGGCGTCGTCATATACCATGACAGCAGCCCGTGCCTGACAGATACTCTGCTCACTGAAAAGGAAGAAAAGATGCATATGCATGATTGGATGATGGAAAACTTTTCACTGTGAAAAATCTTCAATGGTTAACAAAAACAATTCACTCAATGAAACAAAAATCTGGTCTAAAGTTGCAATAAATATGTTCATTAAATTCAATGAGAATTTAACAGTTCCTTAAATCCATGCAGACTGCAATAGTTAAACGTTCTTTCAATCACAGAAAGCTTTAAACCACAGAGAAGTAACCATCCGTCATGTGATCCTGCATTGGCACTCAAGTGCAGTACACCTTTATAGGTCACGCTTTCATTAAGCAGTCACCCATTAAATGTAAACACTGGAAATCAATTTTCTCCTGTCTCTCTGCACTATAGAGCAACTCTACCTTGCATATAACACTAAATTATTTACAATGACTTCCAAACTCCCACTGCGTTAATAGAATAGCAAAAGAGCCACTGAAAGGCTTCTCTTGTCATGTGATCACATTGAAGCAACACTTTTAATGCAGGTGGCAAACGGACCGAGCGAGAAAGCAAGAGAAAAAGTGGAAAAAGTACTCTGACCTTGTTAAAAAAAAAAAAAAAGAAAAATACTTCTGGTTACGCACATCCCTCTACTCTAGAAACCTTGACAATGCATCTTAATAATTTTCTTCTTTGACACTGTGTTACAAAAAAGACCATGAGAAAGAAATGGAAGCTAGATTTTATGTAAGAGTTCATGTCCTAAGCAGTTGCATTTTTTTGGTTGCTGCGCCAGGTCGCACAAGTAGTTCTAATCGGCCTGGTTAGGACACACCGTAAAACTAACAACAATAGCCTGATGTTCATGCTACTTAATTTACACTAACCTCAGTTCATACAAGCATTGATGTCACTTAATAATCACATACAAAAGAGATTGGGCCGCTGGGGAGATGGATAGACTTGGAGATCAGATGCCACATGGCTAACAGAATCAAGTTAATCTAGTAAAATAAATAATCATGACAAAGCGCTCCAGAATATACATCGACAGACTGTTGAGTGTTTTGTTTTAGTTTTCCCTGAAATCAATCTGGGAACTAAGATGAGATCCTGGGATCATCCACCTCGCAGATAAGGGCTAATCTAACAGGATTGTCCTCTGAGACCAATCTCTGCACTTTAATTAAGGAAGAAAAATGCGGGCGTGGGCAGAGCGGGCTCTATGTCATATTACGGTGTAATTGATGGCAGACAGTCAGAGAGCAAATGCTTACAGGAAAACTGGTCAAGAGAAGGGGGAGTCATGACACATACAAAAAAAAAAAAAAAAAAACACTCTTTCAACAAAAATCTATGACTCGAATACAAAACATTTACATCATGCATCATTAGCCTAAGCGGTTATTGCATAGAAACAAAGGAACAACTCATCAACCCAAAATTCTATTTTATTTTATTTCATTTTCTCATAAAATAGGTTTGGTTTTAAAAGTCTTAGAATACAGCGCTTGTGCTACATGGGCCAATTCGATGATAAACTTACCTAATTTTGATCCATGAAAGCATATAAAATACATACTGAACACTACTATTCAAATGTTTTAGATGCGTAAGATATTTTAATGTTTTTAAAAGAAGTCACTCTTGCTCAAGGCTGCATTTTTTTAAAATCAAAAATATAGCAAAATTGTGAAATATTTTTATAATTTAAAATAACAATTTCCTATTTGAATATATTTTAAAATGTAATTTATTCCTGTGATGCAAAGCTGAAATTTCAGAATCATTACTCCAATCTTAATTGTTACATGATTCATCAGAATTCATTCTAATATGCTGATTTGCTGCTCAAGGATCATTTATTATTATTATTATTAATGCTGAAAACAGTTGTGTGTAATTTTTGAAATAGAAAAGCTGAAAATTGAAAGAAATCTGAAATAAAAAGCTTTTATACACTACCAAAAGTTTTTGTTTTTGTTGTTTTGGAAAAGCAACATTCAGCAAGAATGCATTAAATTGATCAAAAGTGACAGTAAAGATCGTTACTACAGCTTTCTATTTCAGATAAATGCTGTTCTTCTGAACGTTCTATTAAAGGTGCCATCGAAAGTTTTTTTACAAGATGTAATATAAGTCTAAGGTGTCCCCTGAATGTGTCTGAAGTTTCAGGTCAAAATACCCCATAGATTTTTTTTTTATTAGTTTTTTTAACTGCCTATTTTGGGGCATAATTAGAAATGCACCGATTCAGGCTGCTGCCCCTTTAATTGCTCGTGCTCTCCGCCCCCTCCCGAGCTCTCCACTCTATCATTGCATAAACAAAGTTCACACAGCTAATATAACCCTCAAAATGGATCTTTACAAAGTGTTCGCCATGCATGCTGCATGCATACATCGGATTATGGGAGTATTGTATTTATTTGGATGTTTACATTTGATTCATCCAGCTTATTGGTGCATTACCGCCCCCTTCTGCTCCGGACAGTGACGCAATTAGGACATCCGCGACATGCACACCTACGCACAATTTTAAAAAATATAGCAATACCAAAATACAAACAATGCAGAATAGCTTGAATACAGCGTGCATCTCCCTCAGACTGTAAACGAAGCTTGGGCGCACTAGATAACATGATGGATGCCAACCGCTGTAAAACAGGAAAGAAGAAGAAGCAGCAGCATCACTGTGGAGTGAAAGCGGATATATACAACAGACCCGGAAGAGAAGACAATGCTGAATAAAGTCGTAGTTTTTGTTATTTTTGAACCAAAATGTATTTTCGATGCTTCAAAAGCTTCTAACTAACCCACTGATGTCACATGGACTACTTTGATGATGTTTTTATTACCTTTCTGGACATGGACAGTAAACCGTACCTACATTTTCAATGGAGGGACAGAAAGCTCTCTGACTAAATCTAAAATATCTTAAACTATGTTCCAAAGATGAACGGAGGTCTTACGGGTGTGGAACGACATGAGGGTGAGTCATTAATGACATAATTTTTATTTTTGGGTGAACTAACCCTTTAAGAGCATCAATATGAGGGTCAGGACGACAGCTGACAAGGCCAAAACAAGCCACGCTGCTGATATTTGCTGATCGTATGATACCTGGAAATGATTGTTTCACCCACACCTTGCTACTGTTTGTAAATTCAATCTGACACTTCAGCAGGCCTGGAGAACTGTGGATTTCAAACACACAGTACGACTACACAAAGAATAGTGTCAGCCCACCATTCATGTTCTGATTTGACAATATAGCAACCTAATAACCTTCAAATAGATAATGTTTCCCCTCAGTCTCATTTCAGAGGTGCAAATAAATTCCAAGGACAGAGGGAAGAAAGCACACAGGGTTCTGTGATGAAAGGAAAACAACGTGATGGAATAATGCACATAGCCAAATTATGACAGCTATGCAATCTATGCTCACATTTTCTCATCAATCATAGGATTAATAAACCATTTAGGGAATTTGTCAAAATAAAAAGCTCCACTGTGCAGGAATTGGAGGCAAATAAAAAAGCAGTTTAATATAAATAAGCTAAACTACTGGTGTGCGGGTGATTATGCATCGAGTCAAGTAGAAAATAAAGCTGAAAAATGTAAACCTTACATTATTTGTATTTCTTCAAGGCTCAAAAGAACAATGGTAATTATATTAATAATTATATTGCCGTTAATTAGCAAATAATTTTCTGAATCTCTGTTGCATGTCAAGTGTTTGACATTTGGATCAATGATGAACTGAAAAACCATTAAGCTTAAAGGAATTAATTTGGCTGTAAACAAGAACTATGGCAAAGTGTGATCAAAAACCTTCTGATGTAAAAAAACATCCAAAGCACTGCAGCAATGCAATCAGGAAACATTTTCATTCCTTCATTGCCTTAACGTCTCAACAGCTAAAAAATACGACATCAGAGGGCTTCGTGCTGAGGCTGCAGTGACGCGAGAGCAAGCACTGCCTGCAAAATGCTCTGGGGAAGAGCATGGTAAACCAAGATCTGATTATGCAACCCAGTGCCCACAACATCAGGAAAAATAATCATCAACCTTCTACACAGCTCAAAGTAACGTCCTCAATGACAGCTCCATTGTCTCTGCCCATGTAACACACTCATTCACAAATAAAACTACACAAGTTAAAATGAAGGGATGCTTGTTGTAGCATGTGTGATAATGGCATTGTGCCTACAAACAAGGATGCGGATTCTGAAAGCTGACAACAAACCAAAAATGCTACTAAAATAACACTGCGAATATCATAATTATTTTAATGTGCTTTTTATTCAGCTGTTATGTCATCAGACATGTTATACAAACCTTATTCAATAAATCAACAATTTATGATCATCACCCTTGCATCATCACCCAGAAATGTTTACAGAAGCAATTTTTATGCATTAAAAAGTATTACTAAACATACGTCTAGATAAATGTTTAAGTTGTTGTTTAGGTACATACTAATTGAAGACAAGTTTATTAATATAGTTGTTGCATTCATTTGATAAAAAGTGTCGAAAACTTGAAAATAAAATGAATTTATCTTTCAACAACAGCTGTTTGGCTGAAATGATAGCATCACTGCTTTTTTATGTAAAAAAAAAAAGGGGAAAAAAAGAAAAAAATCATCCATTTAGGAATTTCAAATAATGCATTAATGTTCTATATAATTCACAAGTTGCTATAGACTACTGGAATTATATACATATCTTTATATTTGTGTCAATGTATGATGAGCTAGCCCTGAAGATTTGATATGAATCATGCATGTCACAAAGGCCAACTCAGACTCGCTCACACTTTAACACTTAGTTTGTTTACACAGCTCAAATTGTCTAACACTATAACTCAACAAGCTGCCATCCCTAAGCCACATCACAAATCCACTGAGACTATAGCAAACACAAAGATTCAGACCTCCGCATGAGTCAAGTGGACCCACTGACCTCAGGTCCAGATATCTTCTTCAATCCTGCTCAGGGATTTCTGAGGTATTGAGGTAAAGAATATCAAAAAAGAAAGATTGAAATACAGACAAACAGTGAGACAAAGTCTCAGTCAAGGTTACCACAATATAACCCTGTACTTCTGTGATGGCTCAAAGTTGTTTCAGCTTTAAGCTCAAATTTCAGCAACACCAACAGAAAAAAAACACAATGTGTTTCACACAATGAAGGAATAGAGATCTTGAAGGACACAGTGACAGAGATCACACTGTAAATCTTCAAGATTGAAAAGTGTCCTCTAAACTTTCATAGACAATGGTGCAAGAGAAGGGACACAATTTAGACTTCTTTGAAAGCCATATTTGCCAAGTTAGTGAAGAGCACACACATTTGGGTCAGTGAGTCAATTCAGTGAGAAAGAAGGGTATTTTCATGGATGGCAGGTGGTATTTCTGAGTAAGGGCTGGAAATACAAGAGAAACGGGTCGTCATCATCAGGTTTGGGGGACAACTGCAATGTCCCAGGCTCTGTGACAACAGGGCCCATTAAAGGCCCTCTATGGCATAGCCCTACACTTTGTGCCAGGGCAAGTAGTCTGATTCTTTTTGATGAATCAAAAATCTTATAGCATATTACTATATTATATATATATATATAATGTATATGTGATATATAATGTGTGTGACCCTTTCTGGCAAAATGAGTCACAATGAACACATTTTCAAAAATTAGTTATTGTTATTCTCACATTCTATCAAAAAATGAAAATCAAAATGATGTATGATTTGTTGGAATCCACCAAAAAATGACTGAGCTACACCTGTTTGAATTCGATAGAGAGAGAAAAGCCAATTTTGAGAAAAACTGAGAAAGTTTTCTGAAGGTTCCAAAACAAAATCATCTAGCATACCTTAAAATCACTGGTAAAACCACCAAATTTGGCACAAACCCCATATCTATAGGATATCTATATTATAACGTTTTTCCCATTATTCCACAATTGTTTGATTAACTTTAATGAAACAGACAGCCTACATATTAAGACCTACTGTATCACACGGATCTAATTTTTAGATTTCCCCCTAACAGTTAACCAAACACTCACTTAAAACATAACAGATAATGTTTGTGAATACTCACCAAGACAGATTTTTTTAAATACTGTAAGTCTGTATGTGTATATCGGGATCGTGCACTGTCTGAGGTGTCTTTGTGATCGGTCAGTCAGAGCAAGTAAGATCATTTTGTTTACATCAGCATGAGTTTGAAAATCACATTTCATAGGTTCAGACTCATGCCATCGAAAATGTACTATGTTATGATGCGCTTTACAACAAAACCAAACTTGTGCTGAGAGGAAGTGCCAGTTGTCGAGAAGCGAGAAGGAAAAAAAAAGTCATTTTTCATGGTCAAAGGAAAGGTTCTCCTTCAGAAATTGTACAAATAAAGACACTTTTAGATGTTTAATTGCTATTTGGAGCATTGGGAACGCTAGACGAGGGTTTAATGAACTGATTTTTGTGAAAACCTCAATTTAGACCAAGGTCACACTGATTGCAGAAACAAATGGCTCTTATGAGCTTGTTCTTTTAACGGCTAGTTCAAAAAGACGAGTTACAGTTTTGATTCAGCCTAAAACACTGACAAAAACCCCAAATGAATCAAAATAAAATCTGAAATTTAATCAAGAGTTTGGGAAATCTGTATAGATACCCTGCCTTATTTTCCAACAGGGTTCCTGAACAATCACCTCATCTGTAATTGGTCAATTAAACAGGTACTACTAGTCCTCGCTCCTACCTCGTGAATTTGGTTGAGCCAATATAATCATGTTCAAGGATATTACCACCACATGGTTTACTTGTACTTATCTCTGCATATTAAAGCTGGGATACAAGAAAGCACTTTAACACTGAAAAAAAAAAAAAAAAAACTACACACTTCAAGTTTATAGCAAAATGGACCAAATAATCAATGGCAACATAAAGGGATAAATATCTTGTTTTAATGATTCTACAAATCCCTAAGAGGGGGCCATAGACTCCTAAAATAACACTTCTGCTGCGTCTTACCTACTCAACTAGCCACAGGTGCGTGAGAAAGAGCAGACAGGAGCTATTTTAAACCATACTCCTGTAACAGAGATGGCTCAGGCTGAGAGCTGACTGCTCACAGGGAGCTCGAGGGTCCACGGCATGGTGTAGGCGTAGCAGGGAGCTGGAAATAGGCTCCAACTCCCACTGTGAGATGCATACCGTCTCTCAGCCTCAAGGTGAGATCAGCATACAGTGACAAATAACTGAAACCCTGATCACTGTCTACAAAATGAGATCACGATGAACCTAACAGGATATGACTAAAATACATACATATACAAGATATAAATAACATAATATATATAAAACTTACACTACATTCAAAATGATCAAGTTCTTGCTTATTTAGCTTAGTTCTTCCAATCTTTCATTATCGGACTCTCGCTCTAATTGATATGGTAAAATCAACGCCATCATTACTGTCTTTACACAATCTCTGAGGATTTAGGAAATGTCTGGAGGTGAAAATCAGATATGGCAATTAGCCTTTTGTTTCCAATACACGCTGTAAGTGGTCGACTAATCACAACAGACTGGGCCATCTGACCAATCAGAGCAGAGGAGCTCTTGGAAAGGAGGGGCTTAGAGAGACTGAATCTTCAAACGAGTCGTATTAAGATTCTCTGAGAAATTAGATGATGTGCAATGTATATTATGAGAAAATGAAAGTGTTTTTGATATTTCATGCATGTAAATGTATTGTAGGAGACCTCCAAAATAAAGTTAGGAACCTTTAAAATAGCTTAATAAGGGGAACTTTAAATAATTTTAGTTTACAGGTGAACCGCACACATACAATTACAAGCATGAGCAAACGCTTTTGAGGAGTAGTCAGGCTAGGTGAGGAAATCTGAATTTTGCTCTTCCTATATGACTACATAGGAGGCGTTTGGAAGGAGAGGATGTCAAACTTACTATATGAAGCAGCATGTCAACTGATTCAGCACTTGTATCAGTTTTCCTGTGCATTTAATTTCCTCCATTTTGAGGAGATACTATCTGTGATACAATCTTCATGCCAATTCAAAAGACCAAAAATATTTCAGACTCCGTAATGATCACACACTAGTGTCAAGAGAGACATCCTCATAAGTCACAATCCCTCGTTGGTGTTTTTGCTCTCTTTTGGTCTTTTTATAGACTGAGGAATTAAAGCCATCACCTTAGCAACACTGTGTACGTGGGTGGATATATGTGTAGCTCCTACATAATACTGGGGAAAAAAAATTCTGTATGAAGAAGGGGGGGGAGACAGAGCCATTCAGGCTTCTCTTTTGCTTGCCTTTTGTTTTGCTCAATAGCACAAGCTCTGTGTGAATGATCAGTGCTAAATAGACAGTAAAGTAGTCTATCACGAGTCTATCCCGAGTTATATGAAAATATTCAATGGACGTTAATACTCTCAACCCGGTGTTCATTGTTCACCCTTACTATGATCCTTTGCAGCTAACGACACTGACTGCTTCCTTCCACAGTCGAGATGGAGAGTCCCTGAGCTGCCAACACCTCACCTCCTCCACAGAAACCGCAAAAACTGGCTTAAAAATACACTCCACTCACAAACCATGAGTCACGCTGAACACCCGTTTCGGAAGATGCCAGTGCAGATTCATTCATGCCATGCTTTGCAGGACAATGGAAGACATCATCACTGTATAAACAGCCCTGGTGACATCCTCTGCATGGGCAGTTATTTGTGAGAAGAGTCTGCTTTTAAGCCACTGGCAAGGGGACAAGAACACACTTAAAAAGGCCAGAAACCAATACAGGCAGTGAGCTAATACGGTTTTAATTCACTGATTTCAGTACGCACACAAAACGGCTATATGAAAACCGAAAAAAAAAGTCAGCACCATCAGAAACAAAAATATAGACAATATAGACAATTTAAACATTAACTTTAGTGAATCAACTGAGACTTCATCTTTTTGTCTGGACATCACAGTAATGTTTAATTATACACATTTAAATTATGATAACACAATACATATTAAATAAAAAAATAAAAATAAAAAAAATAAAAAAATATATATATATATATATTGTTTATATTAATAATAATAATAATAATAATAATAATAATAATAATAATCTACATGAAGTGTTGAGTTTCATTTATATAAAATATCAGTTATAATTTATCCATCTGTCTTATTTTAATTTTATTATAATCTTATTAATCTTTAAAATGGTACTATGTATAATTTATATTGTATATGTTCATTTCATATATTTATATTGTATATTTATGTTCATCTTATATATTTATATTGTATATTTATGTTCATTTTATTTTTAAACCTAACGATAAAGACTGTGAGAAACATAAAATGAAATGGTACATTTCTGTTAATATAGTGACCATCTCTAATTTCAATTTGGAAATGTTGCTAAGTCTTATGCAGTCTTATGTCTCAAGCATCAGTGATTTATGACCTTTCCTTCCCTGTAAGACATTGAGGAAACCACAATTTCAATGTTTTAAGTCGGAGAATGTGATGGTGAACAGAGGTTGTAATACTTTTTAAACCCCAAAACACTTCAGAGAATGTCCGTTCTCTCCGATTTACAACACGCCAATATCTACTGCAGCACAAATTTATGCCTTTTTCCTTCAGGCATCCTTGTTTGACTGGCCACTGAAAAACATCAGCAAAATACTGCTATCCTAAATACATTTTCTCTTTGACAGCTGCCATCTGTCATCTTTATCTAAGCAGTGTGTCAGGTATAATCTACACAGTTTGACATGTAGGAAATTCAAGGTGTTTATGGTTGTGCAGTAAAGCTAGATGGATGGCATTATGAAGTAGAGATATTACTTCCTTCTTTTTAATTGAGGAACTTTTACAATAGGTTTCCAATTGAAATTGGAACTCAAGCTGACAATAATTACTGTGACCCTTGACAGCATCATGAAAACCACAATGTCTCCTTCACACACACAAAAACTTTTCTATTATATCTAATCACTGAATAGTAAAAGCACATGTATGTGTACATATATATATATATATAAATAAAATATTTCATATTTATATCAATAAAATATTTCATATTTATATTTATACATACACATTTGCATATAAGTGGAGTAAATGTTTCCAAAGCAAAACAGTTCACCAAAACAGGCATTTGAACAGTCCCAACTCATAAAACAGGGCCAGTAATACTGGTTTTCCTTAGCACAGTATTGCAAAACATAAACATCAGCAAAAAAAAGAAATTCAAAGAATCTTCTCATTCCAGAAAAAGCTACCACAAACATCTGACCTCCAAAATGACCTGAGGCTCTCTGAAAAGCAGGTTCATACTTCATACTGTGTCTACATACACCAAGGCAATTGGCATTTTTTTAACAAAGTAGCAGGTGAGTTCTGACAGCGACCCGTTTTGCCTCCACTGAGCAGCCATTCACACCCAAAGAACACACAGCGACTTCTCACACCAAACCTTTTGCATGCATGGAGGTTCCCCTTAAGAACGTCATAAGTGATACTTAGTCATGGCAGCGAGTGGCAGCATGGTTTATAAAAACACCCCATTCATTGTGGCTACATGGGGAAACACCTTTCCTGAGAAACCAAATTTCATTTGGTTGAGAGCCCTTATCAGTAAAATGAGGACAAAAATTTACTTTGATTTGGTCTGCAGGGCAATAATTGTGCGATGGGATAAACTAGACATGAATGTTTGATAAGTGAATTTGCAGTGCATAAATGTTGGTAGCCTGCCACTGGTTTTATAGGCCAATTTGTGCATCTCCCATCCATTCCACAGGGAGCTATTAGAGCAAATGAAACTGTAATCTTACTGAAAACATTTTCCACCACACTTCCTAAAGCAGCTCACATCCTCCATAATTACAATAGAGCACTGCTTTATTAAACCCATAATCCCAGAGAGCCAACCATGAAGTAGAAATTAAACCGACAAGAACCTAAACATGCATTTCAACAATGTCTTTGAGCTACATTAAGGATGCAACAGTTGCTCGTATCAGAATGCATGGGATAACAAACCTATGAAGCCAGTGTGCGTACGTACCGGTGGACTTCCATTTTTGAAGACAGGGCGCATCTTTCATTCAGTATGAAGCCGGACACCTTGCATTGTGCTGCAGACTGGAGCTGCATGGCTTCCCCCGGCTCCGACGCTGCGGATTCGATCCCGATCACACTCGCCTATTCATTGTGTTCCCTCTATTCTGAATGCATCGGTGATTCATTATTTAGAGATGGGCGCAAGTCAGCGGCGCTTCTCCATGCTGCTCGCGTACACAATCCCGCTTTTCACAGTGCTGGACGGTAACCTGGCAACAGGCATTTGAGTTCTCACAGTTGTTAAAGGAGATCACGTTTGGGAAAATGAAATTGCTACGCTGTGTTAATACTGCTCAACTGAGCAGGCTTTTTCCCGCCCTGCCTCTCTTTCTCTCTCCCTCGCTCTGGTCTTTCCTACCCCCACCCTCCTCTCTTTATTCTGTGCTGCTCTGTTTCAATAGCGATTTATCTTTACTGGCTAAGCTTTGTTTTGAAGTAGCATGTGCATGCAGTCATCTGTGTAGGATGAGGTAAACAATACTTCAAACGCATGATATGCAAAACACTAAATAATTAATGATTGAGAGGTAGTTTTGCCATCAAAAAGAAGGAAACTCTTATTTTTGGCCTCAAGTGACCTCTCAGGTCACAAACATACTATAAGTATATACGTAAATGTGAGTGTTTAGATCTTACGTTGGCTTGACAGTACTCAAGGTGGCGCTAGAGTTGCCATTAGATGTTGTTGTCATTAAACCAGATTGTTAGAATTCAGGTAATTACTATATTGTCTTCAAAACTGCCTAGGAGTGGGCGACATGGCCAAAGATATTATCATAAAAAAATTCAAAATCACAATATTAATTTCATGCCATTAATGGTGAAGGAAAATCATTCAAATTTTTGTTAGAGCTTAATAATGAATGTAAACACATTCTATCATTAATCACTCTCATGTTGTTCCAAGACCTTCATTCATCTTTGGAATACAAATGAAGATATTTTTGATAAAATTTGAGAGCTGTCTGACTCCTCCATAGATAGGAATTTAACCACCACTTTCAAGGTAAGTACCTTTCCAGAAAGGTACTAAAGACGTCATTAACCCTCTGGAGTCTGAGGCTGATTTGGGGCTTGGAGAAGATTTGACATGCCCTGACATTTGTGCTTTTTTCAGTTGTTAATAAACATATAAATGACAAAAGTGTCATTACACTGTATTCAGCACAAACTAGGCTACAATAATATGTGAGGAACATGTATGTACATGTTTGCATTTTTGAAGGAATAATGTTATGCGTGGTTATTGAAAAAACAAAAAACTTAAGTCACTGAAATAAGGCCAAAAAAAGTATATTAAATCTGTGTTCACAAGACTTCTGGGTATTGGAGGTTGTAGACTAGAGTTTTTGCTTCAGAATTATGTAACAATTATGCTGCCTACTCCTTCATATAAAACAATATATTGATTTAGTTGTTTTTTTTCAAGAAACAGTATGCGTGGAGGCGTGAATCATCATGAATTAGCGGATAATGAGCTGAATCACAGACTTCTGACATGGCTCTCTTTTCATACAGATTACATAAACACAGAATGTTTGTTTTCAATTTGACTTGCACGATTTAAAACCTGACATTTCAAGTTTCTTTAGACATAAGTGTCATTTTTTTTTCATTAGTATTCATAAGTTACAGTTCATTTTCTGAGAACTATCAGATTGGACTTCGTTCAGAGGGAGAGGAGAGATCACACATCATGTTAGTTTTCTTTATTTTACAAAAAGCACATTGTTTTTTTTACTGTACACGAAAGAAGACATTCTATAGTTTCAATTGATATATTACTTATGTGTCTATGACAAGAAATGAGAGTATTTTAAGTCTGTTTTGCTGCAATGTGAAAAAAAGTTAGAGTTAAAATAGTCCCTGTGACTGCAGTGGTTAAACCTTAATTTTATGAAGCAACGAAAATACTTTTTGTGTGCAAAAAACAAAACAAAAATAACTTTATTCAGCAATATCTTCTCTTCTGTGTCAGTCTCCTATGCTGTGAACATTCAGCGCTTCCAGGTTCTACGTCAGAACTCAGGCTCAGTATTCGCCGACGGTGATCACATGAGCAGCACGACACATAAGTGTGCTGGAGCCAGGCCAATAATGAGCCAGCATTCTGACGCAAGCACAGAAGCTGTGTTTACTACGTCAACTGCATAGGAGACTGACATGGAAGAGAAGATATTGTTAAATAAAGTTATTTTTGTCACTTCATAAAATGAAGGCTGAACCACTGTAGTCACGTGGACTATTTTAAAAATGTCTTTAGTACCTTTCTAGACCTTGAAAATGGTGGTTAAATTGCCGTCTATGGAGGAGTCAGAGAGCTCTCGGATTTCATCAAAAATATCTTAATTTGTGTTCCGAATATGAATGAAGGTCTTATGGGTGTGGAGTAGAGCTGTAACGATATGCGATATGAAACCGAAATCGCGATACGCAGGTCCACGAACCTGTATCGCGATGTGAGAAGGCAGAATCGCGACACACCCCTTCCAACTCCCAGAGTTATCCTTCCTGTCCAGATCCAATGCTACCACATTTTTAAATTACTATAAGTATTAGGGGTGTAATGATTTATCGTAGATTGTGTGTCTCAATCAGCTCTCTAGTTCAGTAAGTGTTTCGGGCACACATTGCATCTTGCAAGCAGGTTTAAACGTTTCTCATGTCAGTCTCTTGCACGGTCGCGTGAGAAAAGTCGTGTCTTTCTTTCACCGCAGTGCACAGCAACAGCTGTGCTCACAGAAAAGCAAAAGACGCTTGCGATGCTTTGCTTTAAGAAGTTCTGTGGGGCCGTTCACATATTGCGTCTTTTCACGTGCAAGTCAGTTATTATTTTCAAATGTAGCCGCGCGGCAGGCGCGCTCATAATGGGATCGACGCGCATGCAATTCTTAACTTCTGCCGCAAGCGCACCGCAGGTCGTGTGACAAGAATCAATCGATCAGCTATGGCCTTTCCGTAACAAAACATCAAAAGCTCAGCCGAACAGCTGATCAGCTATACATGGTGGTTTTTATATCTTATCTCCATCAATATATCTCGTAGTAAAACTAATGCAAGGGCTAGAAATCATTTATCCTTTGCAGAAACATCCTGATCCTCTTGGAGAGCTCAGTTCATGGTTGCATAGCAACGACCGACGCCACTGGAGCGCAAGCGCTTTGGAAAGAAGGAGAAGCGGTGCGGCCGCGCCTTCCACGCGTTTTAGGCGCGATATGTGAATGGCCCCTATTCATAATTCTAAGTTCATGTTAAATTTAACATTTTTTTTCAGTGACAGACAGACAGCCCTAAGTTATCACCAAGTTATCACCAATTTTTCTTGCCCTGAATATAGCCGACGTAGCTTGCACGGTGTTAAATCATAAACAAACAAACATTAGACAACATTTTTGATAATAAATTTGTATTAATTACTCACCCTCATGTAGTTCCACACTAGGGGTGTAGAAAAAGGCAGTTTATGCTAATATATGAAATACAGCAACCCTGATCTGATACCCTTTGTAACACCACCACACCACACAAAACAGAGCTTGTGTAGTTAGAAACGTCTGTGTTCATATACTTGAATAGAATATGTTTTGAGCCTTAGACACTCAGTAGAGAAAGACAATACATCGATACTAAAGACGTACTTGTGTATAAAACATTCACAGTGGTACAATATAAATCATTTAAATTGAAAATGAAAACAAGGGAATGATTTGACCAGCACACTGAATTCAGCTTTGTTCCAACTGCTGGAGGCCAAAAAAAATGAGCAATCAATCTACACAAAATTGCTGTGTGCTACCTCGATCTCAAATGGGAACAGATCAACATGATACTTACAACAGTGCCACTGAGCTGAAGAGAGCAATAAAGTCAAATCAATTAAATTGTTTATCTATTTTAAAGCAAGATCTTGGAGCAGTAAAACAGGGTAAAATGTGACAGATGCACTCTGGGATCATGTGGTTTGGTGCATGGCACAGATCCTGTGGTTTGCGATTGTCTGGCTTGTCTCCACAGGAACAGATGGGTGTGAGTGACAGGTCAGGTGCAAAAGAAGGGCCTTGTCATTTTTGAGGGTGGGGTTCACTGCGCAGACGCCTGATCATAATGCGCAGTCACACTCTAAGCATCCAGCCTGTAAACCCTGCAATTAATCACTCAGGCGCTGACGAGGGCAGCACTGGTCAAGGACCTATCCAAATCAACAATCACTGACAGGGACGGGTTGACAGCAAGAGCAATCGATATGGCTTTGGTGCTTCTTAACAGGGCTTGTGTCAAGATACCAAACTTTTAGTAGTCAATACCAATGAAATTTCATACCAATTGCCACAGCAAATATACGAATATAAATATTAATAATAATAATAATAATAATAATAATTTAATTATGGAATTGAATTATTATCATTATTATTATTATCGTTATTTCAACACCACAGCCAATATGCTAATATATAATACTATGCAATATTTAATAATAATAATAATAATAATAATAATAATAAAATGTGGTTGTCAATTCACCTTCTAGTGCTTAATATGGTTTTGTACACACTAATGTTGTCACGATACTGGAATTTCCAACTTTGATATGATACTTTAATAAATATCGATACCATAGGGAAAACTGCCTTATATATACTGCCATACAGATAATTTGTTATTATCTCAATTTTTTTTTTTTTTTTTTTTTTGATAATTTGGGTAATTTTGTTGTAATTACACATAGGAAGGCTTTATTTGTAAAGTTGAACTACATTTACAAAAATAGACAAGTAAACAGTCAATAATAAAACAAAAAAAAAAAATTGCAAATGATAGCACAAATAATAGCACAAATTTTTCAGGTGGGTCTAACAGTATTAGCCTATTCAGGTAAGAAAGACCACAGAAATTAAAGTAATCAAATGTAAAATAACACTGGATAGTTTTCATTGTAAAAATTAAGTTGCAAATGTTATTCAGTCAAGAGCAGAGAGTGACTTTCTCTGTCTTTTGTTCTTTGATTAACATGACAGATAGCAGTAGGTTTATTAGGCTGCTGTCACTTTAAGAGCTTATGCACTATATTTACCTGAATACTTGACAAGACAGGCATTTTGACATATTTTTGACCATTTAAGCGACATAAGCCACAAAAAAAGAAGTCAATTTGGTACTCACAAGCTGTTTGAGATCAGTGGTGCACGTGCCTTTTTTTGGTGAGAGCGTGAAACTTGTGGGAATGACCCATGTGACCCGCTCCCGCCCACTTTAATAACTTGATTGCTTTATGAGCCAAGCCCAAACAACAAGGCCAAAAACACTTATAATCAATACACATGGCAACACTGCAATTTAGTATTCTTTGAAGCAGCCTTACAAATAAAAGAAAACATGATGGCTCTGTTGATGGTGGCTTAGTTAAAATTGCAGAACATAATACACCTTTGGTCACTGTAATATTACCTTGGTCAAAAAAAGAGAATATCAAACTTTCAAGATACCAGAACATTGCTGTGGATATCACCAAGTTAATCAACGCATTTCAGGAGTCATGTTCCGAACGCACACAGAATGATAAGTTAGGGGATACACTGCCATATTTAGTGAAGTTACTCCTGAAACTTTACAGTGTGGCCTCAGTCTAGCAAGAATAAAAAAAAAAAAATAAAAAAAAAAATCGAAAGTATACTGCCTGAGCTCCATGCTGGCAAATTTTTTCAAATTGTTGGGTTGGATTTAACACTTGCTGAAAGCGGAAAATGTTCACTCTGATTTTCCATTTCATTGATGGAAAACAACTATTTTCAGAGCACGGAGTGTTATCGCACTCCAGCAAATGTGCAAGTCAAGCACTGTGACAACAGACTCTCGCGTTTATAGAGCAGCGCAATTACACAGGAATCAATTAGCTACTCTGGATCTGACAGCAGTTTGCTAATACGCTACGGACTACTTCAACAGCAAACGTAAACCTTTTGAATCTCACGTAGACTGTAGTTGGCGTGCAACATCCCAGACTTGTCATGCACTGAGTGAGCCACCTGGAAGCACCAGGTTCCCGTGAGTGGGCGGCGCAATCGGGTCAGGCTGAGAGTGTGAAACCTTGAGCCCGGCATCAGTGGAACACATGGTGCATGGGAGGATGCATGCAACACCTCTGCTTATAAACCACATGTCCACAGGAGGCCTGGCACTGCTGTTTCAAGCTTTATGCCTCTGCAGGTGGTGGCAACACCACCATAAAGCCAGTCTGGGCTTGTCCCTTTCAATAAAAACAGTATTCCATAAGAATATAAGTCACTATATGAGTGTCTTCAATTCTCCATAGAAAGTCACAGTGGTTAATCAGATAAGGGCTTTTAAGGTTTCGTCAATTCTAGAACTGCATCGCCTAACCTAAATATGGACATTTAAAAAAAGCTCCAAAATAAAAGTGCTCCTTTTATTAGAAAATATGAAAACTGAAAGTGACAAATGACTAGATTCTGAACGATTACCTGTTTTTCTCAACTAATTACAAATATTCATCGCTACATGGGCCCACTGGTTATTTGCCCTGAAAACATTTTGAAAATCTGACATTTCCATTATCTTGCATTAGTAACAAGCCCTCACTATCTTTCTTGTTTGAGGTTGCCAGATGTCAAGATCATAAATCCTCCAAAAGGAGCTTTTCTCTTAAAAAGGATACGTTTTCTGTCCAGTGTTTTATTTAATCCTCCCAACCTGGCAACCATACGCACACATTCTGCTCTCTCTGACCTGCAAAAAAGCGCTGATGATCTGACAACACCGACACGTGTGTTGAAGTTTAGCGATGTCCATTGTGAAATTCTGATCAAATGAAAGTATCATGCAGCCAGTCTGTGTTACTTCATCAGGCAGCATCTGCGATTTTTGCTGCTACTAATCTGCGAGTGAACCTCTGTGACAAACTGTAATAAATCCAAACATGAATCTCGACCATATTGTTTGCAATCGTGGTTGGTGAATAAATGCACTTATGCAACCTCTGTACTATGATATAAAGTAAAAATACAACATTACAGATTGGAGTTAAGATTATGAGTCATCAGTTTTGTATTGATTTTACTTTTGATAATTATATTATTTTTTAAATGTATATAATTTAAAAAATAATGTAAAAAATAATTTGAACATTTAATCTGGACTGAGTAAAAATTTTGCAAAAAATAAATAAATAAATAAATATAATGTAAATACTGATTTCATGTATTGATTGATTAATGTAGTAATCAATTGAATATTAAATCTTGAATTTTTAACAGATACATTATTAAAATCAATGTATTTTTACACCTCTAACTGTGATCCAAATCTTGAGCTGCTCAAAGCTGAAATGCAAAACCATGCGAATGACTTTACCTTTACATATGCAGGCGCTCTATCCTGCCCCTAGCAACAACCTCCCAGCATGTTGCTATATTCTAATACATGTGACAGCAGACAGACAGACAGACAGACTGACTGACTGCTAGGGTCTGGCTCCAAGCAGGATACCAAACTAAACTCAAACCATCTCAATGTCACATGAAAAAACTTAACGCTACAATAGGTATCAAGCACGACATTAAATTACATTTAAACCATCAAGAATTACTGTATTGCTTTACATAATACTTTTGGATAGAAGTTATAACTTAAATTTCAAATGAACTCAATACAACAGTATAACCCCTAGGAGTAGAAAGACTATGAATCATCTGAAGTGGTGAGGATACGACTCATCCGCTCTTAGACTAAACAGACCTCTGAATAGTGCTGACATACTAACACTTACAGGAAAAACCTTACAAAAGGTTAAGAGGTCACCAACAAACTACCATATATGATCACTACTCATCAGCATGGTAGAAAGTCAAGATATAGTACTGATTTATTGTTATTTTGAGTTTGTATATGTGTAACTTCACTAAAGATGAGAATCGTAAAGTTTTTAGCAAATTTAAGCTCGTATCCAGTCTTTTTTTTTTTTTTTTTTTTAAGTACTGTTAAACTGGTCCTGAATAAGAACCCTTTTTGATTACAGCGATAATTTTAATTTTCACTTCAAAAAGATGAAGGAATAAATATTGTGCCCTTCAAATATTCAAAAAGAACAGCAGAAGGCCACAGGGCTCTTGTGTTCTCTGCACTCATAGAAGCAGACAGACAGAAAAATCCCCAGATCAGTACCACACATCATCCTCAGAATAACAAATGGAGGGAAGTAATGCGGCACTGTACATATTCACTTGTTCTTCCTCAAATACATGTTTTACCTTGTGTATAGATGCATGGCATCTACAACCTTATAATTATGACAGGTCACACGATGAGACGTTAATTGAGGAAGCATTACGGATGATCTCATCGGGATGCCAGCTATGCCGAGGGGTAGAAAGAGACTGGATTAGACCAGGCAGTACAAGCAAGGCAATGCTAATGATATACTGGCGCACAGACACACAGACCCATACAGAGCATCAATATCCCAAACAAACACATACAGCAGTTCCAGGTGACAATCACTTCAATCAGCTCAGCAAAGTATCATGACTGTACATGGCAGACGCCTGCTGCGTCATGACAGAGTGCATTATAAACCATCAGATTTTATATTTAGACCCTTGTTAGCATATAAAAAAAAAAATGCAGCTGAATCCTATTATATAATAAAAATCCAAGAAAGAATCTCCCAAAATAGCATGCATCATTTCAACATTCAAGCACACAAATAAATGAAATATTCAAAAAATAATTTAAGCAGGATTTCTCATCTACTAAATGTAAAGCCCCGTTTCCACTGCAGGAACTAGGGACTTTGGGGTGGTACTCTGTGTTTTGACTGCAGGAACAAAGGGTAAAAATTCTCCCCTGAAAAAGTCCCTGCTCATGAGGTAGTGCTTTTTCAAAGTTCAGGAACTTTCGGGGGTGGGACTTGGACACTGAACATGCTGATTGGTTGAGTTCATGCAGCATTTGATTGGTTGACTCCAATTTTATTTCAACCACCATTTTTAAAAGTCTGTTGCAGTGCGTGCAGTATGAGTTGTTTGCTATTCGATTCAACAGCCTCGTTTCCACCGAAATTACCTGGAACAATTTGTCCCAGTAACTTTTTACCCAGGAACTTTTTTTTCCCCAGACCTGTTGCTGTCTGCATTTCCATAGCAGTCTAAAGTACAGTGAAGATTAGTCCGGTTACATAGGTTTGCGCGTGACTTTCCAGTTCTCACTGAATTTCGTCCTCTTTATAGAAGCTCAATAAAGCCTGAACCTCATTGTTAGTCCATCAGTCGTATTTTTTACCAACCAATCAAAATGCTGCGTGAACTCAACCAATCAGCATGTTCAGTGCCCAAGCCCACCCCCGGGGTTCCTGAATTTTGAAAAAGTACTATCTCACGAGCAGGGACATTTTGAGGGGAGAATTTTTACCTAGAACTTTAATTTAAACCCACCAAATACCACCCCAAATTCTCTAGTTCCTGGGGAAAGTTCCTGCGGTGGAAACAGGGATAACGATGGAGTTTAAAAAATGTGAACAATGGACTGACGACAAGGTTCAGACTTTATTAAGCTCATATGCGGAGGGTGACATCCAGCAGGAACTGGAAAGTCGCACGCAGTCCTACTTCGCTGGACTGTTCTTCACGGTACTTTAGACCGCGATGGAAATGCAGACAGCAACAGGTCTAGTGGAAATAAGTTCCTGGTGAAAAAAAAGTTCCTGGGACAAATTGTTACAGGTAATTTCGGTTGAAACGAGGCTTATGTATGCATCACAAACACACACACTCACACATACACAGACAATTAAAAAAAAAAATCTTCTGTTTCTTACATACAATAAACTACAAATTAGGGCTGGGCGATATATAGAATGCTTTTGTCACGCGCATTTCGTCAGTAAAGCCGGTTCCCTGATTACCGCTAAATCACCATCACCTGCTTTCAAATGGAGCGACATTTAATAGACAGAGCCGTAGTTCACTGATAAGCCACGCAATATCACGTTCATATCGCAGATATATCACCTTCGATAATGAACGCGATATTGCGTGGTTTGTCTGTGAACTACGGCTCTGTCTATTATATGTCGCCCAGCCCTACTACAAATTTCTATGTAAAACAAGGAAATCAAAAAAGTATGCAAGTTTAAACAAACACAGCAGTGGAAAAATACTCTTAAATCAACTTTTTTCCTGAAGGTGCACCAAGACTACACACCAAACAAAAGCATCAGGGGAATTGTAAACACTTGTAAATATAAGACCTGTGAGACTTGTCTTACAGAAACCACTTTGACAGAGGTGACTGTCAAATATCATATTGAAAACAAGTCAGTTGTATTTGTACAGTGCTTTTCACAATGTACACTGCTTCAAATCAGCTTTAGAGAAAATAGTGTCTTAGTACCCCTAGTGATAAAAAAGCAACAGTGACAAGGAAAAAACTACAAATCACACAATATTGTGATTCTGAATAAACTGTTTTCTACTATATACATAAAACCTGTCCCTGACTACACTGCTGAGCTAATTTACATAGACACTGAGGAAAAGAAAAAAAAAGCCACATCATTCCCCATCTGTTAAGGATATGCACATGCTGGTGAGTTGCTAATTTATTGTTGAACACAGGAGTACAGTTCAGCAAAAACAAACCCAGCTGGTTGTGTGAGGACAAAGCAAACCACAATGACTATTAGAATCCACTGATTCACGATACCTGTGAGGACAAACACATAACTCACAATATCTAGTGAGAAAAGTTCATACTAATTTCTACAAAAATAGAACATGCCTGAATACCCCAACATGACTTTCATTTGGCAAAATATGAATAATATTTCAAACCAAAACTGCATCACTGCTTAAGAAAAAAATGAATTGAAGTTACACGTTATACTATAAATGCAACACAAAAAAATTATGCAATTCAGAAGCTAAAACATATTCAGTATATACAGTATGTAACCTAACATTAACTTAGATTAATAAATTCTGTAAAAATGATATCAAATTAATATTAAAAAATAAAAAAAAATGTAATTGATCAAGTATTATATGGTCTTTACTGTACAAGCTACTCTAACCATGTCACACTTTGATAAGCGGTCTCTATTTTGGTGCTTTACGCCCTTCTCTGGGCTTAAATAATTAGGTTGGTCACTCCGTTCATCCTAAATTTAACATAGGGTGGTTGAGTTTAATTTTCACTTTATGTCATGATAACCTCAATCCACTTTTACTTCAAGTTATTACCTAATCAGCAAAAGCCAAAGGGTGCAGTTTATAGTCTCTATTTTTACTCGGACATCAGAGACTCCAAGATTAGTTATCAGGAAAGGCATTAAGTGTGATTACTTTTCCACATGTTCATGATACAGAAATATCCAGAATGCATTTACAATAAATCCTCTACATGTTCACTACATCTTACAGGCCTCAACTGATCACTTTTCTTGGGACTTACACGTCACGTGTCATTGTTGCGTGTTCCAAATCTCCACCCGCAAGGAGTCTGCCTACTCCTGTCCTTCTCCAATGTTTCCAGATTCCTCTGAGCCCGAGGTGTCCTCGAAGCTGTCAGCCTCCAGACGGGTCTGTGGGACTCAGAGACGAGGCTGGGACAAGCTTTGCCATTAGGACCCCTCCCTCAGTGCTAAATCGGTCCAACTGGGCAGTCCCCTCAAGAATGTCCTCTCTCCCCAAAATAAACCTGCTGACTGAAAGGTGTCATGAGCTCACCAATTCTTTTTCTCTTTCGCCCCACGTCTCTCATTCGTTTCCCAACCGGGGCAGTGGAACAGTGACAGTTCATTTACTGTCCATTAAATCAAACCCAGATGGGATGATAGAAGTCTAACAAGCATGAATGACGACTGGTAGTTTAAAAGCTATGCTTCCATGAAGGTCACAAGAGGGCTACAAACCACAGGCTTTGAAATGAATGCAGTATTATGATTAATTCAACTTTAAAGGTGCCCTAGAATGCTTTTTCACAAGATGTAATATAAGTCTAAGGTGTCCACTGAATGTACGGTATCTGTGAATTTCAGCTCAAAATACCCCATAGATTTTTATTTTTTTTTTGTAACTGCCTATTTTGGGGCATCATTATAAATGCGCTGATTCAGGCTGCTGCCCGTTTAAATCCTCGCACTCCCCGCCCCCCGAGCTCTCGACTATAATACATTGCATAAACAAAGTTCACACAGCTAATATAACCCTCAAAATGGATCTTCACAAAATGTTCATCATGCATGCTGCATGCATGCATCAGATCATGTAAGTACAGTATTTATTTGGATGTTTACATTTGATTCTGAATGAGTTTGAGGCTATGCTCCGTGGCTAATGGGCTAAAGCTAACATTACACACGGTTGGGAGAGATTTATAAAGAATGAAGTTGTGTTTACGAATTATACAGACTGCAAGTGTTTAAAAATGAAAATAACGACAGCTCGTCTCCGTGCATACAGTAAGAAATGTTGAAAAGAAAATGTTGGGTTGTTTCAACACGTTTGGGTCAAATATGGACAAAATCAACTAAATTTTTAAACCCAATGGTTAGGTTTGTCCAATATTTGACTCAAACATGGGCTGAAACATCTCAGCATTTTTTATTGTGTTGTTTTCATTCGTGTCAAAAATAAATATGGCGCTACCCTGAATAAGGTCCACTGTAATACAGAGAAACTTCAAGTAATGCATTCTGGGAAATAAGTGTTTTTATATTTTATTTTTATTTTAAACCAAGCTTTGTCAAGCCCACATTCAAAGTTCATCTTGACAAACTCTGCTTTTCTGATTAATTTTTAGTTTTATAAATTACCAAAATTATTTTGAATTATTATGAATTACCTAAAAATTATTCATTTTAATTCAAATGAAAATTAACTAATTCTTAATAAATATACAAATAATATTCAAATTGCAATTATGCATTTTGCTACTGCAATTCAAATTCAGGAATTTAAAAAAAACAAACAAAAAAACAAAACAAAAGGCATTCTCAATTCAATTGTGAAAAGGGCGCAGTACTCACCTCTGCTTTCAAATGTTCCAAGTAGTAAGGAACAAGAGGCTAAACACTCTAAACTCAACCCTTAAGGTCCATTTCCACTCAAGCACGCAACTTCAGTACATGTTGTAGTGATGTAACTGGGAGACAAGGGGTTAGTCCTTCAGTCCGTGGAGGCTTTTCTAAAGTTACCATGGTGAGGAGCTCTGCGGTGAAATCCTATCCTCGAAAGAGAACGCACAGGCCACCGAAACCAAACTACAAGTCTGAATGAGCTGGGATCCAAACAGAGGGCCACTATTAAATAGATCCCTTAAAATGCAGACAACCTTGTATCTTTCTCCAAGCTAACCTTTCAATCCTGGCCATTCGCTGAATTTGTCTCTATGGTGACTTGGCCTCGTCCGTCCATCTGAAGAGATGGGACCGATAGACTTGGAGGGGATTGGAAAGAAAAAGGGAACAAAACTTTTGCTGTTCTCAGACTATCTGGAACTTGGTCGAAACATTCAGAAGGACAGCCAAAATCATTTTCTCCACCTCTGGTTTGGAACAGTTGAGAGTTGTGGTGTTTCACATAGCAAGTAAAGCTTGGGTGAAATCCCATAGTAGCAACCACAGTGAGGGCCTGCATGTTGTCATTGAGGAACTGAGGAGCAATACAATAATTCAAGCATGTAGTCTGGCAGAGTTTGATCTGAATTCTCAAATAAAAACCTCTGTGGCAAAGAGTGTTTGTTAGCGACAGGGTGTTGCTACAACAACGTGAAGGTAAAGCACGCTGTGAAATGCAGTTTTCTTCTTTGAGCTTGTAAATGTTGCCAAACATCAGTGCACTATTTCTGAACATAAACAATTCAGTCTATGACAGAAAACAAATCGAGGGTAATTTTGATCTACTGAGCAGAAACATACACTTCAGGCTGTGGCCTTCTTGTAGCAGCTGCCAAACTTGTGTCTAGTTGTTGACGAAGTGCTGACTATACAGCTCTACACCCATTTTCTCAGGAAATACTACAGAAGCCTTTGGCCATCAGCATTCTGATCTCTATACAACTAAAGTAGCCTCTGGACACTGCTTTCAGATGCACTTTTCTTTCTATATCAAAACACAGAGAGCTGCTGTTACATGGAAACAGATAAATATTCAAAAAGAAAATAAAACTTTCTCCATGTCAACACGCATACATCTGAGCTATTTACTTATTGCATTAGATAATCCAATAACTTCTTTGTTAATGCTTTGCAAGTAAGGCCAAGTTCTGTAACATTAGTTAATGCATTAGATATAAAATAATGCACAATACTTATGTTATAAACATTTCAAGCTTTATAAATTAATATAACCTAATGGATTCTGAACTAACATAAATGATAAATGAAAACAATTTTCATTTTAAGGTGACTATCCCTTTAACAGTGAACAAATGTATATTTTAAAATGAACATTTTACAAGATAAATTAATGCTGTAAAGGGCTCATTGTTAGTTGATGGTACTTAATGCATTTATTAATCTTAATGAATTGAATTGAGGTTGAAATCAAGAAAAAATATTTGGATCAAAGGGGACACCCTTACAAAACACAGGGAACAAAACCACACATTTCATCTAGGCCATGAAAGCCTCAACTCCTGACTTGGTCAACTAAAAAAAAAAACAGGTCGTCCTCAGTGCTCTGTCACTCAGCTTACCAGCAGATTTCAACAGGCAAAAGCTGGATCTAGCGCTTCAGTGATGCTGAGAACATAATCCCTAAATCTTTTAATATGATGTAGAAAATTTTCGGACAGAGGAGAGAAAAGTCATGGACGAAGATGAGGTCTAACAGCTGGGTCAATAATAGATGATAGGGGTGAGGTATGACAAAATCATATCATGGTACATGTAATTTTAAATCACAGTAACAGTATCATATCAAATCTGTTCTTGCTAGAAATGAAACAAGAAAATAACAATTCAATTCTATATTAATGAGTCAAGTTCTGCCATTATGAACTTATGGATAATACAAAAACCACCCTGACAAGGACCAAGAGTTTATTGGGCAGGCTATTTGCCAAGGGGCAGTGTCCCTCGAATCATATGGTCATTCAGTAAACTTACTATTGAAGGCAAAAAAAATAAAAAAATCTGTGGGGGAAAATAAAAAATATATGGCCATTCATGCATTCCATAACGAAACATCTTCAACAGTATTTAGCTCACAGGAACACTAATCTCTATAACGGTAATTTCAAATAACATACTCTTCAGAATTACGAATCAAAAACTTAGGTGGAGTGCGTGTAAGGCCTGGCCACAGACTAAAGTGGAATTCTCACACTCAAACCACTAACTGCGGCTGCTTCTGATTGCTTTTAAAAGAAAAAGCAGCCCATAACTGCTGGTCTAGGTGCAGTTATCTCCATAAGAATAGCATGTTGGCAAATCATTTGGCAAACGATCCAGTGAAGTTTTCCATTTACAAAATGTTTTTGCAGCGTTGAGCAATGTAGCCAATTACAAACACATCTATTGAATTTTGAACGCAATGGCCGATTAGAGGTGTATAAGTCAGCACTGAACAAAAACCCTGGCACTTTAAGCGGTGAGTGATTCTGAGTTTTGCATGCTCACAAATCCTTTCATTATAACAAACAATTATGTAAATAAAAGATTCATTGTTCAGAAAAACAGAACTTGAGATCACTTGAGATTTAGAGATTCAACTATTTTAATGGCTATTTTAATAGAAATTCAACTATTTTAATGGTGAGTACACCCAAAGTCTTTGGTATACTTCAATATCCCACACTACTATTGCTATTTGGTATAAATTGTTTCTATTATTATTATTGTCTTGGTGGAATTGAAGAGCTTTTGTGACTCATGTTTATGAAGTGCATAGTCATATTGCAAATGGGTTTTGATGTTGTTGTAGGCTGGACTACCTTGTGTTTTGGTCTTGTATTAATATAAACAACACCATTCTTCTATATGTTCTCTATATTCTGTTCTATTGGGTTGATCTTAGAGGAAATACTTGTCCAGTTAACTCAGGACACAATATCCAATGACTATGTAACACAGTAGCATATTGAGTGTTCTTGACCACAAAACTGATACATTGCATTGATTGCGTAGTCAATTCTTGAGGACTGAACAAAAGATATTGTAGGAAAATTCTGACACAAAAAGATACTCAGGAATCCACACTGATATCTACAAGGTCATGATCATCTATTCTTCATCTTTGTAACACATCATCCATCATAAAAAAAAACCCCACTATTCACTAAATACGAAATAGTCGTGCAACTGAATTTTGTAATGTATGCTAAATGTACTGGTAGTGTTGATTGTATCTGGCTACACCAATTTAATATATACATACATATTAACACAACAAATTAAATTAACCTAAATACCTAATCAACTAAGACAAACCGACTAAAACTAACAACCTGACCAATAAACTAGCCGACTAATTACCAGATGACCAACCAACTACATACCTACTTATATCAATATTAAAAAAGTTTGGTTAATAAAGTTAAGCAACTACAACTTGTTTAAAAAAAATAGTGACAAATCACTTGAGGAAAATGATTTTGAAAGTATTCGTTACAACTAAAACAAAAGCAGAGCGGTCATCTCCCCAAAAATAAACTCTGAAGCAAACTGAAATAATGTTCTCATTAATACCCCTCCGAGTGCAGGGATGTTTAAGTCTTTCTCTTGCGATTTCACTGAGGTAATCAAGTCCACATGGAGGTGAGAGCGAGCCGCTCCGGTACCAAACATGGCAATCAGTGTGTGATGAGTCATGCTCCCCTTTAAGCTGCCTTAACCCCCTGCTCTCCATTTTTCACTCACAGAGAATAACTCTGGAGTCAGAGATCCTGATGTGTGCGGGTCTCCACATTCCACTCAAAGCTGGAACTTTAAGTGATCTGGATTGTTGAGCTCATCAGTGTGAGCTGAGGCTACTCCAAAGAGGACCCAAAAAAGAGAAAGAAATCACTGCATACTTTCCACCTCTTCAGGCTATCATTCATGGGGGCACTGATGCTGAGCACAAAAGCAGCACAGTATACTTCAACCATACAGAAAAAAAAATAGAATAAAACAACTCCATGATAGGTAGACTTGACAGTTATGTATAAAGAGAGTGTGAACAATGCCAGATTGCTGTGGTTAGCCAATCATAACAGAGATCATTTATACAAACACCACCATTTAAAAGTTTGGGTTCACAAGATTGTTTTAATGTTTTTGAAAAAAAATGTCTCTTATGCTCACCAAAGCTGCATTTGTTTGATCAAAAATACAGTAAAAACAGTGTGAAATACAAATAAAAAATAATAATATTTATATTTAAAAGTTTCAAATGATCCTTCAAAAATAATTCTAATATCTGATTTGGTGCTCAAGAAACATTTCTTATTATTAAATGTTAAACAGTTCTTCTGCTCAATATATATATATTTTTTTTGTGGAAACATTTTTTCAGGATTCTACGATAAATAAAACGTTAAAAAGAAAAATTTAAACATTGAAAAGAACATCAGCAAATATTTGAAATAGATTTACTAACGTAAAATATTCACATTTGACCAATTTAATACCGTCACTTTTGATCAATTTAATGCATCCTTGCTGAAAAAAAAACATTTGAAATGTAGTAGCGTACATACAAAATACAACAGCCTATTTAATACTAATGGTTAGAGAGAGGGTGGGAAATGGTCATGTAAAACTAAACTCTGGTGCAAGAAACCTTGACTAACATCATAAATGATTTCAGTGGGAATAATAATATTCTCTAAAAGTGTAGAATATAAACCCTTTTAAAGCCAGTTGACGTGTCCTAAGCACACTCAAGTGTCTCAAGCAGAGGACAAAAATACTCTTGTGTGCAACAATGATCATACTAAGACAAGATAGAGTGTGATCCAAGGCACATTTGACAATAATGCTAACTGATCTGGCAGCAGTTGTCTTAATTAAATCCCAACTGGCTGCAGGACCTTAATTACGAAGCAGAAGCCAGCCACGGCCATGTGACCCTGGCCTGGCCCTGCGCTAACACCCGCTGCACTCTCAAGGGACAGCTGCAAACTGCATTCACACAAGACCATACAGTCTCCCTTGGTTTAATGCTACGTTCATCATAACATCCATCTCTACTGCATAGGGATGAGAGTATATAAAATACAAAAAGTCAGCATGAAGACTTATCTTTGTTTACATTAAAGATGCAACTGATCCATTCATCCGCTGATGTTTTTTTGCGGAATATTCAGTAATACGTGGAATTTGATCTTCATAAAAAAGCATTATGAAGAGTACTTCACCTCAAAAGGTTTAGCTGTTATATCAAGTGTTCTTAGTAGAGTGTTTTAGAGAGAAAAAAGTAGTATATCCAGTCATTCAACAACTCTATGGCTTTAACGGGCAAGCTGTAGTTAATCACGCTGTGCGCTGCACGGCTCTTAAAGTCAGCCCAGACTCTCAAGTCAGCCAAAGAGTCCGCTTGGGGGGTTTTCAGCAAGACTGCAGCCTGAGCATTTTCAAGCCATCTGAAAAGAAAAACTCCTCAGTGGAACACAACCATATTCACATTTGCCATTTTTTCCTCAGATCCTATGGGGTGTGTAATTGATTTAGATACTAATTGACTTTAAAATTACACCATCTCACTCCTTTATAGGCTTCTTAGAGGGATTTATACTTGCATATGTAGCTGGAAATAAAAATCAGACACTCATGTTAACTCTACCTCATCCACGCTAGTAAGCACTCTAGTTCATTGGATCAAATAATAGACCAACAAACAAATTAATTTCCGCAAATCAGTTTAGAGAAGCGGTCCATTTTAACAAACAATTCAAAATTATTTGTTTGTTTCATGACTCAAAAACATTTATGGAAGCATCTCTGTGGTATTTTTCATATATTAAAATGTTTTAGTAAAAAACATGTAGGTGAATATGGTTGTTTTACTCTATATTGTTGACTTTAATAATATCTTTCTCTCTTCCCGATCACTATTCATTTAGAGAAGAAGTGTGGAAAACTGGCATTGTTAAAAACAATACATTTTGAAAATCTACTGGCTACAATGGTTATTGTGTAAATATTGAAGAAACAAAAAAGCAATCAACAATCAAAAGGTTAAAGGGTTAGTTAATGGGTTAGAGCCGGCATTCTGACATAAACACAGAAGCTCTGCAATGCGTTTAACTGTGTGCCAACTGTTTAACAGACTGACAGTTTGAATAAATTGTTGAATAAAGTTATTTTTGTTTTGTTTTTGCACACAAAAAGTAAAGTATTCTCGTCACTTCATAAAATTAAGTTTGAACCACTGCAGTCTCGTTGACTGTTTTTGTGATGTCTTTAGTACCTTTCTGGACCTTGAAAGTGGTGATTACATTGCTCGAGTCATATTCCTCTCGGATTTCATCAAAAATATCTTAATTTGTGTTCCAAAGATAAACAAAGGTCTAACGGGTGTGGATCGACTTGGGGATGAATAATAAATGACAGAATTGTCATTTTTGGGTGAACTAACCCTTTAAAAAAAAGAGACATATGCCACATAATTCACATCATTCTAACACTGTAAGTGATCAGCACCATTCATACATTTGGGTTACTCCATTTCATTGAGATTAAAGCATATTGGGAAATCTTTGAGCAAAATTGCTTTGATACTTGGCTCTTAATTAGCAGAACGTGTCGAGACCATGTGAGGAACCCTTTCAACGCCTTATTCCTCTTAAATCATAATTTTTCGATTAATTACAAGCTGCTTTGCGCTGGGTTTAACACTCTTCCTTCGCTCTGCTCCGAGCACCGTATTCCCTCGCGAACAGCAGAGAGAACATTGATCAACTGAGAAAAGGGAGAAAAGCAGAGAAATTCTTCACATATTCACTCTGTGGCTGGCCACGTGCCATGAAAACACTCCAGAGGCCCTTTCAGCACATGGCCGGTGGGAGGACGGGGGGTGAAGAAGAGAAGGGAAGGAAAAGTGGGAGGGCTGGTTAATATTCTGACAGCATAACACAGTCAGGCTGGATGCCGCAATGAAACTACACCAAATTCCTAATGTGCTCCCGCTGGCCAGGGGGAAACTGCACTGTCCTCTAGACAGCCCCAGAGGACCAGCAGGCACACATATAGATGTTTGCCGGTAGTTGTAATGACCATCTTAATTGAACCAATGGTAATCAGATCATGTGCAAGCAAATGCATCATGAAGACAAATTGCAACTAGCATGTACTGGTAAATACTCTGGATCATTCTATGCACCCTGTTAGTCTTTATTAACCCTCTCTGGGAGGGCTGACAGGTGTGAGAACATTCTGCTGTTGATGGCCTAATGAAAGGGAAGGCCCTGTTGTCTGATGTTGACTGAGGCTCACCTGTTTCTCCCACTGGTGCAAGTGTGTTTGGGATTTACACAAGGACAGACAGAAAAAAGACAACTGTATGTTCAGCTGTTTTAAAACCTTCAATGCTTGTACGTCAACGTTGGTAACGCATTTAAGGAGATAGCATATTCAGGCACTTTTCTCTGTTCTGCCCTCTAGCAAATGGCTCAGGACAATTCGAACATAAGATTCAGGAATAGTTTCTACCCCAATGCCATCAGACTGTTCAACACACACTAATATTTAACCAACACTAATGTTTAACACTTATGTTAGTGTTAGGTAAGAATACTGGATACTTCATAATGTCAAAAAAGTCATTTTGTCTTATGTAACTCATCGTCTTATTTATTCCCGGTTCTACGTCAGAACACCAACTCACTATTGGCCAGCTCCTGCGTCAGCATCACACGCTTGCGTTGTGCTGCTCACGTGAACAGCGTTGGCCATTACTGAGCAGGCGTTCAGACGTAGAACCTGGAAGCACTGAACAATCAGCGTAGAGGAGTAACACAGAAGAGTTTAAATTAATTAATTAATTTTAATTAAAAAATTAAAAATATCTTCTATCTTAAAATATTTTTTCTATCTTAAAATATTTAAAAAGGTCTTGTGGATTTGGAACAACTTTTTTTGGTTAAAAATTATCCAGAATCAATTTTTGAGCAAGTACATATCCAGCCAGTGTTCAAAATTATCTCCTTATCTTAGCTTGATTCACAGTAAGCCTGTAATAATCTTATATAATAAGAGCGACCTGGTGGATTTCCGCAGGAAATTCAAGCATGCAGCAGTTCGTCTTTGTGTCATTACGTCACGTCAGTAAACAGAAAAGAAGGAGTCCAGGCTAGTCAGCTTTATCATGTGAGGATGCTGCTTGTAGCAGATTATTTATAGCCTTTTCTCACAGCAACTGAAATTATTATACGTATCATTTTTATGGTGGATTGTATACCAGAAATGTCCATATGACAATCATCTGTGATAACTGGAGATTTACCCATAGTCAAAAGCAAAAGACGCTGGACTGCGGAGTGGCTACAGAAATTGAAATATACAGGTGACGCTAATACACACTAAATACACACAGTCACGCAATGCTTATGATGTTAACATTAACAATTTGAGAAAGTATAACAGTAGGGTTGGGCGATGTCCCCTAAATTGGCAGTTGACGATGTTTACAGTAAAACATCGTAATGGACGATGATATCGTCCTTGGGGGGGGGTTTCTTTAATTTTTTGTTATTATATAATTAATTTTCATTATTTTACTTTATTACTTTATAATAGACGCGTACGATCACACCGGTGCATCACGTGAGCAATTGCCAATTTTAAATGTGCGTGTGCGCTTTAGCTGGCGCTAAACCAGAGATGGACGCGCGCAGCACTTTTCATATATCACAAATATGCAGTGTTTTCAACCACATAATGTTTATTTTAGGTTTCGGATGTTTAAATACATATAAGATGTTGTGAATCCAACAGGACCTGCGGCACAAACTAACATGGCGACGCCAATAACGTGTATAGCTCAACTAACGCAATCATTATAAAGTTGTTTAAACAGCAAAACACATCCACTTTCACATATTTGACAATCGGAATATCAGATATTTCATGTTATAGTTAACAAATTAGTGAATATTTTGAATAAAAAAGGAAAATTGAAATAAAAGCAGATCATCAGTCATACAGCGCTGCGGTGTGTGACATGACAAGCAATGACGCGTCACCATGGAAACCATAAAGCGATACGTTCTAAATAACGGTCGTCTTGAAAAACTCACGCTGGGGGGTCAGCCAGAATATTTTAAACTTACGTGTGAAAGGGTTATTTTATTTCCCAACTAATGACTCATCCAGGCTTTCCAATAGGTTGCACGTGAGGGGAATAAGAGGGGAATAAAAGGGGCGGAGCGGTGTCACGATGATATCGTCCATCGGCACAACCCTATATAACAGTAATAATAATTTCCAAAAATTATTTTATTGGCCATACTTTCAAGATGTAGAATCTGTGATTCTGAAGTACAGTATCCACACCGGTGCGGTGACTGACAGCAAACATTAGATTCATCCGCTGAGGAGTCGTGCCGATGCACAACGCACGTAACGATAACAATTCCGCACATGACTGCAATCGCAAGTTTCAAACAGAGATGGCGACAAAGAGGAAAAATGCCAGACTGCAGCTTTAAGTTGACAACTTTCATGAGATTCACCTAATTTATGAAACATCATGTGAGCTGGGCTTCCTCTGAAAGGTCAAACAGAAAGCACCTTGAAGGGGTGGAGTTTATGTGAACATGCCCCTTTTGTTAGGAGATAAGGCAGATGCAGAATATGGCCCACTAACCTCAGCACACACCCAAAACCAGGAACAATAAGGATAGAGGTCAGAAATCCCAGTACCAGCAGTAACGTAACATAACTCTCAGACTAAGAAAACAGCAAGAAGAAAAACACTAATAAAGATGGCGTCAACAGGACAGCTGTTCTCTCTACTTTCGGACAGATGGGTCAACATAAAGACCACCTGTTCAGTACATACACCCTGAGAGACCCCAAACTACAGACCAAAAGGGGCAAATGTGTTAGAAATGGGTGAAGATTGTGAAATTCTGAATAAGAAATATGCTCATGATGAAGAGAAGCAAATTGCCCAGCATGGATGGAAGAATGGATGTTTTATTGAACCCCAAAGAGAATGTGACTGGGAAAAAACATGGTGCAGAGAAGTACTCTTTACTCTGCCTGTGCAGAAAGGACACAAATGTTACACCACCAACCCTAAAAGCCTTGCATTTCTCAGTCACAACATCTGTTGTAATAAGTGTCTTTAAGATCTATATTGTTTCTGCCCACTGGTCAGCCTCGGGACAAAGTGTGTGTGTGTATACATATAGAGCATTAAATAGCGCATTAAATCACGATCGTTAGAAATTCTTCACACTTACCGTCAAAGACCAACACTAAATATACTCTTCAGAAAGAAAGAGCAAAAGTTACTGGTTGTTCTATTCATTCATGTTGCAACTTAGAAAAGCCAAGAACTACACTCATTTAGCTGATGTACTAAAAGTAGCTATTCAACAAAAGATAACCAGCATGCACAAAAGAGAGGACTAATGGGAGGAAAGGTCATGAAACTAGTAAACAAGGGCACAATTGTAGAAGAAAAAAAAAATATTTTGGGGGAGAATTTGCTGTAGACAGGATGAACAATGCATTCAAAAATCTTACTCAATTGTTATTTTTGTCTTTTTCCAGTAAAGATCCTTAAAATAAGAAATTTACTTGAAGCAAAAATAATCTAAGAAGTTAAAACTAAACTTATCAGACAATATATCTTGAAAAGCATTTCTTACACAACTGGCAAATTGTTTTTCTTGTTGTTTACCTCACTATATGTATATATCACTATATTTATGCTTAATAAATAATAAAAAATTCAATATATTCTCAAACAAGATTCAATATCTTGACAATTCTACTTCAAGAAATTTCTCTAATTTTAAGGATTTTTAGATTTTTTACCGAGAGCTGACAAGAGTCATGGTTCAAAATGCTTTCACTGAACTGATGGCAGCTTCAATGGAACCAACACTTCTTACACACACATCCTTGCAACAGCCATGATTAAAGGTATCATCAACCAGTTCGACTGAAAAGTGCTGAAATGGACAATCTCAAATTACTGCACTGGAGAACAGCAAAAACAAGTAATTCCTAAAGATTAATATCATGGAAAGAGAGATAGTCACACCATAAACTCTTAAAAGGTCAAATCCTCTAGTCAACCCTTTAACAATTTCACAGTAATATGATACACAGTGAGACACACCAGTAATAAAGATATTCATTACAAAAATAATTTCTCATAAAAACAGCTCGCAATCTCATGGCACATCAGCCATCTCAGAAAACAGAAAACTTTGCTTCTGGCAAAGGATGGACCTGAGAAATTATGAAGATAATACATTAATTGCGTGTCTTGATGTTGCTTTTGAAATTCACAGCAAACAACTAACACAGCAACAACTCTGCAAAATCAATTCTCTAAAATGAGACAATGACTTGGTTGTGTTGTTGAAATTGTAGTATTGTGAAGTTTTAATCATTGCTTACAGTGAGATGCTGTGAGCCCTGAACTCATTGACAAAATAAAGTATTGTTCTTTTTAGCTCCATTTTATGTTTATTCTTGACCTCTCAACACCACAAGTGTTGCTGGTATTGTCTATAAAAAGTTTTGTTTATATTCCATGCACCTTGTTGGATGTGTGAAGTTGCACCAGATTAATATTACACTTACAGCAGGCAGTGCCATTATGAGTCTGATTAAGACATTTGCGTTGCTGTTTTTTTGTCGTTGTTTTTTTTTTTTTTCAGGGATGTTCTCTTGGCTTGTGTGCTGTAAAAGGCACAGCTTGAGGTGGGCAGAAGGCAGACGGGCTGCTGGGTTCAATCGTGCAGCTGGATTAGGGCTGTGCTCACAGATCTTTCAGAAGCGCTCGGGATGACACAGAGCTGCTGCATGGCATACAGGCTGAAAGATCACGTGACGCTTCTTAGCGGTGGCATATTTAATAGGGAATGCAGATGTATCCTTTACATTCAATCCGATATTGATAAAAGGACACAAAGAGGGATTAAATAAAGACAAGAGACAAGCTCACAATAATGAAACATTCAAATATGAGAAAGAAAACAAGTATTAGTATTATCAAGTACTAGTATTATCATGAGAAAAAAGCAAGTATTAGAGCTGACTGTCCATAAAGAAAGAGGGGGAAATATCAGAGAAATAAACTCATGTGCTCGTTCAAGTAGGCCATTTTTGCCAAATGCCAAAGTGGAATATAACAGTATCTCAATCTCCAATAATTCGATTTGAGCTTTCAAGACCGTTTTTGATAAACAGTCTTTAGAATCCAAAAGTTCTGTTTGACGGTTCCTCTATGGTCTGGACTGTTTTGTTAATCGGCTACAAAAGCCAGAGAAGGTTTTACAGCCAGTGTCCAACAATCCAGTTTCAGGGTCGAGCTCTATTGTTGAACACACAAAAGGGAGATGTTTTATTCACAATAGCAGGGCACTATATTATGTAGGGCATCAGGGGCTTGGCGACAAGGAATGTGGACTGATTGTCTCTCAACCTTCAAAGCTTCTATCGATTGTGCAGCTTTAGATGCTTTTGTTTATATTAATAGTCATCAGTGCATCAACAAATTCCACTTTCATTCAATGCCACCAAAGCATTCTAGTTGGGAACTGCGTGATAACTAGATTAACGTTTTATAAAGGAAATGTGGTAGTAACAAAACGCACAAAACAATCGGTCTAGCAACATGACAAACACTGCAACAATATTACAATAATTTTAACTTCTTAATTCCTCAAAGGTCATTTTTACTACAGCTAATAATTGAGATGCAAGATGGCACCAGTTGGATTTTTTATGAAATGAGAGACTGATGCAAGGCCTGAAAGTAACGTCGGTTTTAGTCACTCAGGCAGATATATGCCGTTGTCATGGACGACAGGGAGTACTAGGAAACATCCGACTGTTAAATACTGCAACTGTCCAATCGGAATCAAAAACTCTAGAAAGGTGTAAAAAGAGCTGATTTTGATTACTGAAGGATTTTGAAGACCTTGCCATAGCAAGGATTGCATTGCTGATAAAGAAAAATCCCTATCCAAGTCTTCTTTGAGATAGCTGTACAACTGTGCAAACTCATCAGATTTCTGTGTTGTGATAACATTCACAGCTGTTTCAACACTCTACACATTAGAGTAATTATCCGTATCCTCCTCCGCAGTGGCGAAATGCAAGCACCACGCGCTGCCCCTTAAGCTTCTTACGAACTCAAACTTCACATAGAAAAAAAGTGTCCTTTTATAGTGACAGCAGCCTAAAGGGAGAGTGCCTGCCGAACAGTGGTTCCAGCTCAGAAACCATCAGCTTCACCAACACAGAAGGACGGTGGTAGAAAGGATGCCGTTAGGTGACAGTAACAAATCCGTTGCTTGCTGTTGTGCTGTGTAGCAAGATGAGGGATGCTGGCCAGATTTCTAAACCGAACGCACCCACACACACACAAAACATTGCATCTTAAATTCAGAAGCTGTATCTGTTTAAAGTGAAATGGCCTTAATTCTGGTGCAGAGATTCTGAACAGAATGCAGATATTGGGGATTCTTGTTGATTGGCTTCACTTAGAGGAGAATCAGTTGGACATCTTGTGGAAAATCTAAGCACAGTTTGTGTGGTTGTAGATAGGGATGCAGCCAGAAGCATGATGAACACCACCAGCTCTCCAGTCATGCAGGCGTCCAAAACGAAAGGGCTGGTTCCTCGAGGGGCTCAGTTGAGTGCCAAAAGTCTGTGTAAGAAGCTGGTTCTGGTACTTCAAATCTGGCCAGGCTTTTCTAGGGTAAAGTTAAGTGAAGGTGAGAACTTCATGATATTAATAAGCCGTTTTTCCACCGTCAGGCTGAAAGGTTCTAAGAAGGGTAAGGAATAGTTCCGGTTAGGTTTCCACTTGAGCCTGGTACAGCACAGCATGATTAAAAAAACGTTCTCAGCCTGGAATTCTCAGCATGGTTGGCTGACCGTGCTGAAACGTGCTGGTAGAACGCATGTAGTGATGTCGCCACTCAGGATTGGTCACTTGTCTGTTGCCTGGCTACCAGTTACTCTCTAGCTGGCCAAGTGCACTGTTTGAGTGATGTAAACACAAAATAATAAAATTAAAAGAAATATCTGATCATCCTCCATAACGCAGTCACTATTTACATCTCATATCGTCTGTGACGCATTTGTATGACATTCCAAAGAGCTCCGTTATCAGTGGTAAATGAAACCACATTCATATCGGCATGGCCGGTTTGGCATGTCATGGTCAAGCATCGAGAATGGTTTGACCCAAAGGTGGAAAAGCAGCTAATCATTTAGAGTTTGGTTGCTTTTTTAGCTCCATTTTTCACACATCATTTCATTGCCTGAAGTCAAAAAGCTAAATAGTACCAGCATAATTTTTCCACCCAGAGCTGTTGATAAATGACTGCTGATTGACTGCAATTTAACCAACAAGAGGTGGAAAACTGTAGCATTGTTCCTTTCATAGGAAGTACAGATGAGCCTCAAGGCATCAATGCATACTGCATTATGTTTGGAGAGAAAGATCACGAATAAGCAATATTAACCAACTAGTTACACCTCCCCAGCACTTTCCTGCAATTTTCTTGTTAATCAATCCAACAGACTTGGCACTTAAAAAACAGATCACAGCCAGCTAATCCCATATTCCCATACTCTTGAGACATGAGCACTGGTCATGTGACAATTCCCATAAGTGGTTTTCCAAAGTGGGATTTTATTTAGAAAACTTTATTTAGAAATGATGATGTCAATTGAAATGAAACGTACAAAAGCAATGCACTAAAAATGAGAATCACTTTCAATTTAATTCCTCTAATGCTATAACTCATAACATTAAGTTCCTCCAAAAAAAGAAATGAAAAATGGTGCATGGAACAAAGGGAGGGAACAATTTGCTGTTGATGCAGGATATGCAGTTGTTTAGATTGGAAAATCATGCAATAGTTAGACAACGCATTCACTTCGGGACAGAAAGACGTCTCATTTAGTACAAAGATGGATCACTCACTATGAGCCTTTCTCAGATCCATAAATTAGCATATTTGGACTGAGGTTAGAATATCACTCTCAATCACTTGATGACATTCATTGATCGAGAAGAAGGCATTTAAGGAACTAGAATAAACAACAAAACATAAGTTTCATAGTCAGTGTTTCATAGTAAACAAGGGTACTTTGGACAAAAAGCTATGGACAAAAAAAAAAAAAAAAAAACATTTTTCCAATGAAAAGAAAAGGCTAAATGGTCACCGCTTACACAGTGCTCACAGTAAGCACCTGTTCAGAGTCTATAGAATGGGTAAAGGAAACAAAATAAGGAAAATAAAGAAACCCAAGTAAACCCATATGGCAGATAGATGGTTCCTGCTACCTCTCAACACTTAAGAGACCCACATGTTGTAGAGTCAGCAAGGTGCTAAGAGGAACTTAGGCTGGTTACGTGCCACATGCAGAAGCAGCTCACATTTATTTTGGTGTCCACATTAATAGGTTAGAGAGTTCACATTGCCCACACAAGCAAGTTTTTATAGCTGCAAACAGAGTTTTGGTTTCGGTGCTGAGCTCATTTTTACTATGCTTCGTGCTCTGAACTTAGCAGAAACACACAGATAAACCTTGTTTTTCAACACGGAAATAAGCTATATTTTGTGAATGTGCGAGACTTCAGATTCATCAGCGGCTTATAGGAAATAAAAAAAGTGCAAAAATATTTGTGCTACAAACCAAATTTTTTTGATAATCATGACAATACATTGAAATAATATGGTAACAAATACCAGTTTGGGTACCTACGCTACAAATTACCTCAACTAGAAGATTTACACATACTGTTAAATGCAGCTCAGACTAGTGTTGTCAAAAGTACCAACTGCAAGTCGGTACTGAGAAAAAAAAAAAAAAAAGAAAAGAGCACTGAGCACTTTGAGCACTGTTGAGCGTATTCGCAATGCCTCTGATTGGCCTTTTTGTTCACACGCTCATCAGATATGTTTGTGATTGGCTACAATCTATGTAAAATAATGATAGATACCAGTTTACGGCCTTGATTATGAAGCTGGCAGTCGGAGGCTATTAGCCGCGGCTGGCCCGTTTATAGCCCTGGCTCGCACTGGCCTGACAGTGGAAATGAGGCTAACAATTTCTGACCGGCATATAACTGAACAAATCAAACGAACGTAAATAGATAAAGGCGGGGGTTTCTGTAAAACAGACCTTGGGAGGAAAAGGTGATGTGCTACAAACAGGTTCTTATGCAAATGTAACAGGAACTGTAGTGTATCTTTAGATACTATCAAAACTATTCATGACAAGCCTAATTTAAACACTCTGGAAAGCTTATTGGCTTATAAAGTGTCTGGGGCATAGGGGAGAAGACTTGGGCATAAGAGGTAATCAGAATCACTCAACTTGATGCTTGCCACCGAATCCTTTCATTGAAAATTCAACCTGCAGAGAGCTGTGATGGCAGGTGTAATTATCATCATCATCCCTAGCAAAAATAAATGAACTCCAAAGTGACTGAATTTATAAGACCAGCAACGGTAAAGGATTTGTGAAGACCACTCAAATGCAGTCGAACATGGAGAGATTTGTTCGGAAGGGACCTACAAAGCCATGACAGGCTGTTAGATTTCACAATCACATGCAGATCTGGAGCTAACAGACAGTGTTTTGCTCTAAACTCAAGGAAAGGAGTCACTTTTTATTCTCTATTATGGTCTAGTTTATTTTTTATGTCTGATTGCAACAGACTACCAAACAGATATCTATGATGAAGAGGGAGCTAGGCTGGATCTAAAGTCTTGTTTCTAAAATGCTGGTCAAGCTAAGAATGATCCTACACCACCTAATTCAATGCTCATCTGCCTACCCAAAAATAAGCCAAAGTTTCAAGGCGACTGCAAGCGAAAAGTCATGCTTCAACGTCTCCCTAACTAGCAACAATGAGTGTTAGGGGAAAATTATAGTGTCGTCGATCATCTATTAATGTTGCCTGCAAATGTTGGCTGCAAATACATGAATAGCCATGGAAAAGATGCATGATTATGTTCAATTTTTGTGATAATCAAAGAGAAAACTGAATTCATCAACAGTTCAAATCAATCAATGTAACATTTCAGAAACATAGGCCAGAAAAGTTATATAATGCAGTACATTCTTTGTATTGTTGGAATTGCAGAGTACAACACTGCATGTAACGAAACTTGGTCTACTAGCCTACAAGTACAGCAAAATGATGTCAGCTAAATATATTCAGAAACTGCTTTTGTACATTCTAAGCACAGATATTAAATGACGTTATGAACTTGCTATACACAAAGTACAAATCAGTGGTAATCCACAATGATTAAATGCATTCTTGATTGCTTTTGCTTTATCCAAATTCCTCTAGAAACAACGTAGAGGTAAGCGAGGAGTGCAACAGGATGAGTCTGAGCCACTGACGTCAAAGATAAAGAACTTTCACAGAGAGCTCTGTATCTAAATGAGAGATGAAATGGAAAATATAATAGGCGACAGGGTGTAATAGAGAGAGGGGGGTGGGGGCAGATGAGGTAGACACAGTATCTCTACCAAAGAGAGTAATTACATAAGGAGAAAAGGAAAAGTTTAAATGGCTCCTTCAATACAATTGCACTCAGATATTATTCTGTTCTGATTAGGTGTGAATATTCTGAGGGGACTTGAGTCTTTTCTAATGGCAGAAAGATACAACGAGAGCATACTGATTAATTCATACAGACACTTTTCTCTCTACAAAACTCAGAAAGCCTTGATTAGGCCTAAAGATCAGAGCAGCCGGATTTGAATTTGCTTAAACAGTCTTAAAAGACACAAAAGTGCTCAAGAAAAAAAGTTCAGTTAAAATGCACTAATGGAGAAAAAAAAAGGGAAAAAAAAGATACAAACTTATTCAAGTTCATTCAGTTATGCTGTCTGTAACTTGAAAGGCACTTTCATGATCTATGAACCAGACAGCAGTGTTACTGACCTGGCCTTCCTGGAACTTTGTAAATCCTGAAACTAACCTTTCAGGGGGGTTGATTAAATTTAGTCACTAACCTAAAGTATACACTACCAGTCACAGGTTGACACACTACTCATTCTTCCCAACTACTTTTTTCCACATTTAAGAAAAAACTAATTGAAATTAACTAACAGACGAATTATGCTTTTTACAGTATATTAAAGGAGCTATGCATGCTGGACACTGGATACTTTTCATTCACTAATTAGACCATAATTTATCAAAACTACATTACTAAATACATTTATAAATGTAATTTGTAAAGAAGTTCATGCACAGGCACATTTTAAGATCATGAGAAAAATAAATGCAGTCAAGTGTATTCAAACTTTTGTCCTAAATTAATGAATTTGATCCACAAAAAGGTTGTTAATACAACCAGTTTCCTTCCCCATACACACAATAAACCTAAAAGTCGTGTCACACAGTTAAAAGCTTGACACTTCCCAACACATGCTCGTGATGAGTAAGAGGGAACAGTCTGGGTCTAAAAATCACACAAACCACACCTGTTATGGCTAACAAACATGAACATTCGCCTCCGCTCAATCACCCTCCTGAGCAAGAGACAATCCTGTTTTTGACACAAGAGGCAACCCACGTACATCTGAAGTGCTTTACTATGCAACACCATGGTTCGTGGGAAGACAGGCCAAATAATACAGAAGAGATTAATCTAAACCTAAGGGGAAGGTTATGTCATATCATCCAAACTCTGCTCTAAGGGCAGCTCGTTTCTGCTGAAGGCTGCCAACAGCTGGCTCTTTCTTCATATGTCTTCAGTAGGAGTGTGGGAGGAATACTTAGTTATTCTGATAATCAAAGCAAGGCTTCAACATTTTAACACATGCTCTCACTAGATCCCCAGCCACTGGGAACATGCCTACATCACAATGTAATGTAATGGATCCCATCCTCAGGCAATCAGTCATTAGCAAACAGTGAATGTATGTACATTTAAAAAAAAAAATAAAAAGAAGAAGAAGACAGACAGACGTCACTGAATTAAAAAAAAATAGCAATATTTCAATCTAATAATAAAGGCAGGGAAATTACTGATTAGAACTGGCATCATCCCCTAAAATGAGCCCAATGTGTTAAAACATTGTTATGCTCATTTTCTTCATAAGATGAACAGAAGTGTCAAAGTTGTCACATAAGCTCAACTATGCTTATATGATGCATCCTAAACAGACAAGATCTCTCGAGTTCAGTGCCATGCTGCATTGCAACAACTGCATATTTACATACTTCATATGCAAATTGGCCTATACATATGTGCATCTATTCCTCACACCCCATATGAAGTATGCATGCAGCAGTGTTCAAACAGATTTAACTAACTGATCAATTTAGCTGTAATAATTTGAATGATTAATTTAACAATACTATAAATTAATTGCAGTACACATACTAGGACAAATATATATATTTCATAAACAGCATTTAAAATCAACTGTTTGTTTATGAATTATTTATAGGCAGTGCGCAAATAGCCACGCACAAAATTTTCCCCAAACAAGAAGAGCAGCGCATATATAAATGCCTTTGGGTTGAAATTCAACTAGATTTTACTTACCTCATGGTGATTTCCGCGCTATTTATTCGGTGTTATATAATTTCAGAGAGTTTACAAAGTTCGCACTTGATCACAAAAGATATGAATGAAACGCCGCAGGACCAGAAAGAGTTTGTATTCCGAAAAGTAAAAAATAAAAATGAAAGTAAATAAAAAAAAATAACTGGATCTACATGATCTACCGCATTGCAGCTGTATGTGGATGCTGCAGCACAAGAAAAAATGTAAGTGAGAATGTAATTTTCTGTTTGGTCTTGCAAGCGCCTGATCATCTAATAGCGGCAACGTGCCGCTGGGATCCCCTTCTACAGCCACAGCACAGACGCATAGCTTTACTGGGCTACGTCACCACGCAAGGGACGCACAGGTCACGCCCCCATGTGATAGTTTGGCAGGGATTTAGACAGATATATATAAATATATATATATGGCTATATATATATATATATATATATATATATATATATATATATATATATATATATATATATTATTGTAATACATTATAGTATTATAAATGCACAAACGTCGATTTTTTTTCGGCAGAAAATGTAATTCAAGATTATATTTGGTAGTGCATTTTGATCATAATTATTCAAGCCTTCAGCATATTAAGATGCTTGACAAGTGTATGTCATCTGACTATGACAGTGTGCTGTCAGCTGTTCATAAAAAGAGCCAATGGTGTGCTTGTTTTGATGGCAGAGGTGAAGTATCTGATGGTTCATCACAAGTGTTCAAACCTTGAGACTTGATCCCCACATCTCAGTTCCCAGATCAACTACCAACTGTCACTCAAGCATCTCTGATTCTTATGAACTGCGGTATATGTGGCTAGGGTCTATGGCTAAAATGAAAGGGAAATCATTTGGGAGGGATACAATTTGAAATTTTGGTATAAAATTCCAGGTTTTAAAAAAAGTCTACACTGACATCTACTGGTGCACTCTTATACAATTTAGTACTAACAAACATCTATAATTTGCGCATATACTGCTTTTCGAGATTTGAAAATAACAATGTAATTCATTCTGTTTTCATATATATATATATATATATATATATATATATATATATATATATATATATATATATATATATATATGTATATGTGTGTGTGTGTGTGTGTGTGTGTGTGTGTGTGTGTGTGTGTGTGTGTGTGTGTGTGTGTGTGTGTGTGTGTGTGTAAACTGGTACACTTTTTGCCATTGAGATGGGAAAATGTCCCAATTATTCTGAATTAACCATATATAACAGTTCTAGGACTCTCTTTAAATACACGTCAGTGTAGCTGTCGTTCACCGGCCCTTTACGGGAAATATTTGAAGTTAGTACTTTTCTGGGATACGATGAGACAGTTGGTTACCAGCAGGTAGCGCATGGTGGCTCAAATTGCCGAATCCTCCTCTGAGCCGCACACAAATCACGAGGTTTTGTGTCTTACTGGATACATTTGTAACGATAATTTGTAATAGTTTAAAATCTGTTATTACAAGCGATATGTACCTAATGTAATCAGCAAAATTCGATTTATCGATTTCTATAGAATGATTTTAAATAAATTCATCACAAATAACTGATTGATCCGCCCCGACTAGTGCTTTAAAATGTCACATGTACCACGTGACAAAGCGGCACATAAGCCCCGCCCGTCTTTTCATTCTTGTAGTCATTCTACACGCTTATTCTATTTCTATGAACCAATCACAATCCTCAAATCCGATCACGTACACTACGTATGACTACTCATCAGTGTGCACGTTTTATATTGGCCAGTTCAGCTGCCGACCAATCAGAGTGCGTTTTTGTACGACTAAAGGTGGCCATATTTTATGCCACCTGGGTTTTGCTTCTAACAGCTGTATTTTTCTACGCTTCTAACGTATTTAATAAAATACCCAATATTTAGTGCTTATCACATCATGCCTTATTATCAGACGTGGGAAGAGTTTGCGCGAGCTGCGGAAAAACTTTATTTGACGGACCCGATGAAGGTAAGTGATAAACAACCGGCTACAAGCACAGCTCACGTTCATATATTTTACAGCTAAAAAGCTGCTTAAGTTGTGTTAAATGTATTGTAGAGCGATTTCGAATTGTTGTCGGTACGTAAAAATATGATATCATGTATGTTTATGCATGAAAATGTAACTGTCAGCCAGTATTCAAGCCTGATGTACTGATGCACTGTATCTGTCTTGTTAATGTTGTTCATTCAGGTCAGAGTGGTTTTAAAATATCGACACTGTGATGGAAATCTCTGTATGAAGGTCACAGATGATGCTGTGGTAAGTTTTGAGCCCTGACTGTTTTGTTTGTGGTCTTGTGTAAATCATATTATATTCACTATACGTTTCTTCTTAGTGTTTACAGTATAAGACTGACCAGGCCCAAGATGTGAAGAAGATTGAGAAACTGCATGGGAAGTTGATGAGATTAATGGTCTCCAAAGAGACCCACAGTGGATCCATGGAAACGGACTGAATGATTAAAAGGACCTGTATGGATTGGACAGTTGTTTGTGACTCAATCCGACTGACAATGAAGAGAAACTGATCTACAGGAGGATGGAGAAGAAGTTTGGTTGATGTTTGACTATATACTGATTATGCTTGTTTGGGGAGCAAGCAGCAAGACAAGAGGAAACATCCTACAAGAGGCTGATATTTGTGTTCTTATTCTGGAGGTCGGACAATGTTGTAGTGGTCATACGGTTGTTTTCATTTGGTCTGCCTATTTTTAATGTTTGGAGAAAGACAACATCAAGGGAATACATTTTGATGCAGGAACTTCTTAATTTCTTAGATTACAGTAAAATTCCAGTTTTGAAGCATGTATGACTATGCATGATGTACATTGAACCTAAATAAATGTCTTTTTTTCATCCCATTTCATTTTACTCTTACTTTCTGACAACATTGAAGTCTTCAAACATTTAACAAATGTGCTTAAAGTTATATTTAAAAATCAATTATCATTAGTTATTTAAAGGGTAAGTTCACCCAAAAATGAAAATAATGTCATTTATTACTCGCCCTCATGTCGTTCTACACCCGTAATACTTTCATTCATCTTCTGAACATAAAAACATATTGAGTTTGGTGGTTCTACCTTAATATTATAAAGCGACGAGAATACTTTTTGTGCGCCAAAAAAACAAAATGACGACTTTTCAACAATATAGTGATGGGCTGATTTCAAAACACTGCTTCGGAGCTTTACAAATCGAATCGGTCATTCGGATCTCCTGTCAAACGGCTAAAAACTGAAATCACGTGACTTTGGCACTCCGAATAAACGATTCGTAAAGCTCAGAAGCAATGTTTTGAAATCGGCCCATCACTATATTGTTGAAAAGTCGTTATTCTGGGGTTTTTTGGCACACAAAAAGTATTCTCGTCGCTTTATAATATTAAGGTAGAACCACTGAACTCACATGAACTGTTTTAAATATGTTTTTAGTACCTTTATGGATCTTGAGAGAGGAAGTGTCATTGCTTTGAATGCAGGCCTCACAGAGCCATCAGATTTAATCAAAAATATCTTAATTTGTGTTCAGAAGATGAATGAAGGTCTTACTGGTGTAGAACAACATGAGGGCGAGTAACAAACAACATTATTTTTATTTTTGAGTGAACTAACCCTTTAAAATTTAATTCAAGACTTGATGCTTACATCCTATGGTTGTGCACAGTAACATTTATTATTTTTAACATTTTTTTAAAGAAATCTGGATACAATTTACTGTTCTCACAATGTGGCTTACCTGTTCAGGATGACCAACCAGTAGTTTACCTGTCAGGTTAAAAATGGGAAAATGTAAGGATGTACTACCACTGTTATAAATGTACTAAAAACTTGGCTAGCACATATTACCACAGTGGAGAAAGTATTTTGTGAGTAACGTTAGGCCATCCTAAGCAGGTAACTTAGTTAGATTTTCAGCGCTGTCGTCGTTTCAGCAAATGGAGGTAACCTTCACCCAAAATATTACTGTAGCAATATGTTTGTTCAATGAGGTTCTGAAATAATTTGTCGTCAGACAGACGTATTTTACCTCAGTAAAAGCCCTCAACCCTTCCCAAAAACTTTACCTTTCTTCCTGTCAGACTCTGTTTGCGCGCGCTGCTCCAGTCCAGTCGGTTGTAACGGTTTTTTCGCGAGTGATAAAGTGCGCCCTTTCAGTCTACACACAAAAATAATATGATCAATCACAAGTTGCGTATGTGAAATGTTTGCCGTTTAAAAAATGTTTTGTTTTTTTTTTAAACCAAATTTGGTTACTTTTTTAATGTTTTGATTTAAAAAGAGAACGTCTTGTAGGCTAGCATTATGTAACTACAATCAAAATGTAGTTTTGTGAAATGTGAAAACGTTTGTTTGGTGTGCAGTTAGCTTTACTAAAATAAAACCACCACTAGTATCTGAAAGAAGAAAGTAAAGAAATTTCACAGAACACAATTATATAAATGTGTTTTCCATGGGTCAAAGGGAGTGTGCGCATTGCGCAGTTCCTTCGTGACTACATTTCCCATAGTGCATTGGGCTTAACGTTACTGCGTCTTGGTCAGTTTATGGTCTTGGTGCTAAACGATCACATTATTACTTTGCTACTTATTGAGGTGAGTGGGCATCATGTCTGGTGTTATAAATCATGGCGTTTTAGCTAATTAATATTAATCTACAATAACAGCATACTAATCGGTTTGTGTGCTGCATTCCTGATGTTGTTGTAGCTCTGCTCTTATTATCATGAAATACAATTGTTTATACAACAACTTCCTGGTTATACTACTTTCAATAATAATTTTATTATGGTAAATGCATTTGCAAGTAACTTCTGTGCAGGTTCTGTTAGCGACTGACTCATAGTTTCTTTTCTTTCAAGAAAAAGACTGAGAAGAATTTAGCTTAGTCTGTTGCTATAACTCCTATAATTGCCTGTTAGATTAAATTAATTATTATTATTAAGATATTTGTTATAAAAACAAACTTTTTAAATATCATTTAACTGCAGAGAAAGTCATTTGTCACGTGTGGTTATGTTGCATGATATTTCTGTGAATAATTCATAATTAGATCAGCACACATTCTGAGATTCCTGTTTACAAAGTATTTACTGTGCATTAGGAGCTAGACAGAGAAAAGCTTTGTCATGCATTGTGACCCACATGTTGTTACCACAGAGCTTTGTCCACCCTAATCCCAGAGCTGGGAATGTTGTGCAACAATAAACCTTTGCTCCATTTTCGTGCATGCACTAAAATCATGTTGCCTAGTGGTTGAATGAAAGGTTACAGGTTCAGATTCTGCAAGGGGTGATCCATGAGCTACCTATCATCAATTAATAAATATTTGTTGCTTCATTCCAGGCCCTTAAACCATGTACATAGAGTTGGCAATGGCATTGGGGCTCGGAGCAGTGGTTGCTCTGGTATTCCTGAAGAACAGAAAGAATGTCCTGAAAGCTCAGGATGGGTGGTGGGGTGTGGGAACTTGTCCCCAAGGACCTGAGGATGATAGTATCTGCCCGTTTAAAGTTGAGACAACTCCAGAAGAGATTGAGGTAAGCCCTGATGTCATCATCAGAATAAAATTTTGCATAATTATTTCGGTGGTTTTGTCTTAGTAAAAGCTCCTTTATATTCCTTAGGATTTGCACCGCCGGCTGGATCAGACCCGCTCCTTTCCTTCTCTTGAAGACAGTCGGTTTAACTATGGCTTCAACTCCAAATACCTTGAAAAGGTTGTGTCTTATTGGAGGAATGATTTTAATTGGAGGAAACAAGTGGATAAACTGAACAAATATCCTCATTTCAAAACCAAAATCGAAGGTGAGCCTTAACTAGTACAAGGTCATTTAATTAAATCTATATATTTAATGCAATAATCAAAATAGCAAAAGCATTCAAAGGTTTCATTTTAATGACAAAAAGAAGTAAATAAAATGTTTATTTTTACTTACAGTCTGCAAAGGAGTGGAAAAATATGTTCAAAGAACTTTATATAAACACAATTTCCAGGTCTGGATAAGTTTGGAAAAAAGAAAACAGAATATGGAGAGGAAAAAAAAAGTGTTTTCAGACTATTTAGTTTTCTAAAATATTAAATAAAAAAATTCTGAAAATAAATGTATCATACAAGCAGAGTGTTTTCTGAAAAATCTACAGAGAGGTTTGAAAAATTGTGTCTGGAAAAGCATGGAATTTTCAAAATGTAAAATGTTTAGGAATGTTTTTGAAATCATCACCCAAGGCTGAGCTATTATTTTCACAGATAGACATTTTGCGTATATTATAGTACACCACAACAGATTTCATATTTGTTCTGTGTTATGTTGTCCTCTATAAAAAAGGTATCGATATTCACTATGTTCACGTGAAACCGAAGAACCTGCCAGAGGGAACCCAGGCAGTACCTCTGATGATGGTACATGGCTGGCCAGGCTCCTTCTATGAGTTCTATGGTATCATCCCCCTGCTTACGGAGCCATCCAGCGCCGATGACATAGCCTTCGAAATCATTTGTCCCTCAATACCTGGTTATGGTTTCTCAGAGGCCCCACATAAGAAAGGTAAATGGCAAACAACCCAGCCCAACAGATCTTTTGTTGTTTCAAAAACACATACATTGGTCTGTTTTCCATACAATTCCATTTATTATGATCATAATGTGTTTCGCACAGGGTTTGACTCTGTATGTGCAGCGCACATATTCAATAAACTGATGAAGCGTCTTGGTTTTAACAAGTACTACGTTCAGGGAGGAGATTGGGGCTGGCTTATTACCACTAATATGGCCCAGCTGGAGCCCAAGTATGTACAAAAGCAGTGGTTCTCAACTTTTTTGACTCTGAGGCCCCCCTTTGTCCAAAACAATATTCAAAGGCCCTCCTATTTTAAGTGATATGTACCTTTGGTACTTAATAAAAAAAATCAACAGCACTCAAAGATATTTTAGTTTAATGTTGTACAGCTTTTTAATTGTTGTTTTTAGCATTTTAATTAAGATTATGTTAAAATAACTAAATTTGAATGATTTTAAGACTTGTTGGGGCCCCCTAGTGGTCTTCTGGTTGAGAAACACTATATTAAAGTATTTCATCCCATTGAAATCATCAGTTGGAATGCAGTAAATGAAAGTCAGATATATTAAAGGAAGAAAATGTGTATAGAAATAAACAGATTTCAAGAAGTACTTTTGTTGTTCATCTCTCCTCTCTTTAGTGCTGTGAAAGGCCTCCACGTTAACTTTGCTCCACCTGCAAAACCAGGCCTTGTCATGGTGTTGTCTATACTTTTTGGTCAACGATTCCCTAAACTCTTTGGCTTCACCGAACATGATGTGAAACGCCTTTTCCCTTGTATGGAAAAGCTTGTAGTGGATGCCGTGAAAGAGACTGGATACATGCACATACAATCAACTAAACCTGACACTGCAGGTGAGAGACATTCAGAGTGAATTAAATGGATAAAATATGTATCTTTGAATAGAGTGCAACAGTCGGTTCTGGAAGTAAAAACTCGATTGATTTTCTCCATAGGGAAATTGAATTTGATCAATAACTTCTAAACCTTAAAGGTGAATGAAAATAGTGACAGCTCTGGTCTCCGTGAATACAGTAAGAAACAATGGTAACTTTAACCACATTTAACAGTACATTAGCAACATGCTAACGAAACATTTAGAAAGACAATTTACAAATATGACTAAAAATATCATGATATCATGGATCATGTCAGTTATTATTGCTCCATCTGCCATTTTTCGCTGTTGTCCTTGCTTGCTTACCTAGTCTGATGATTCAGCTGTGCACAGATCCAGACGTTAATACTGTCTGCCCTTGTCTAATGCCTCGATCCTGGGCTGGCATATGCAAATATTGGGGCATACACCCCGACGGTTACGTAACAGTCTGTTATGTTGAGTTTCGCCTGTTCTTCGGAGGTCTTTTAAACAAATGAGATTTATATAAGAAGGAGGAAACAATGGAGTTTGAGACTCACTGTATGTCATTTCCATGTACTGAACTCTTGTTATTTAACTATGCTGAGGTAAATTCAATTTTTGAATCTAGGGCACCTTTAAAAGACAGACCTACTGTGAGCTATGAGGTTGTTTATCCATGGTATTTACTTCTGCTGAAGCCATCATCCCACATTATTTCATTATATTTTTAAAATAATGGTGTGTAACGGTGGAATTCCTGGTGAAAAACTACATTACCCATGATGCCGTACAGAATATTACACCAGAGAGTTGAAAAAAGCAAAACTCACCAAAATAGCTCCACCTGCTCCCATGAAGCATTGCAAATGACGTAATCGAGTCAAAACTGTAAAGTAAGTTTGTAGTATTGTAATTCACCTCGTAGAAGATTGGCATGGTTTATGACTTAAAACTCTTTAACAAAGACCTTTTATTAAAATCCCTCTGGTAAAAATGAATGGAAAAAAAATGGTTGGCACTGTTGCACTCTATAAACTCCACATATATTGCACATTATTGAAATGATTAATTGACATGTTGTGATGTTGGGCTTTTGGATTATACATTTAGTATTATTGAACACTGAAATTGAATTTTGATATGAAGCTTGACTGTATGCACAGGCCGTGGATTGAATGACTCTCCTGTTGGTTTGGCTGCCTACATTTTGGAGAAATTTTCAACCTGGACTGATCCTGAATTTAAGAACCTTGAGGATGGTGGACTGGAGAGGTACTACTATTTTTAGTTTAGCTTCATTAAAAGTCAGTGAAATGTGTGTTCAGTTAAATAATCTGTTGATTCCCCAACAGGAAGTTTTCACTTGATGATCTTCTGACGAATGTGATGATCTACTGGACCTCTGGGTGCATTATATCCTCAATGCGTTTCTACAAAGAGAACTTTGGCAAAGGCTTAAACCAGCCCCATGCAAAGTAAGAGAAATACAGGCACAATTTGAAGATGTATTGTTTACTCAGTACTAGTCAATATACTGTTCCCAAAAGTATTTGAAGATGCTAGACACAGTAACTGCTCCACATGTAAATATGTACACTTGGTAAGAATAAAAAAAAATTTTTTTAAAAGAAAGCTTCTTATGCTAACCAAGGCTGCAATTATTTGATTAAAAAATATGGTAAAAACAGTAATATTGTGAAATATTATTTCAAATTAAAATAACTGTTTTCTATTTTAATAGATGTATTTTAATAATGTAATTTATTCTTGTGATGCAAAGCTGAATTTTGGAGCTCAATTAACATTTCTGATTATTATTAATATAGAACAGTTGAGCTGCTTAATATTTTGTGGATACCTATGTACTTTTTTTTTTTTTTTTTTAGGATTTTTTTTGTTGGTTTGAAATTTCGAAACAGCATTTATTTGAAATAGACTCTATTTTTTTTCTAAATAGACTTTTTTCTTTACTGTCACTCAGTAAATACATTTTAAAAAATCAAATCAAATCAAATCTTACTGACCCTGAAGTTTGAATGGTAGTGCATAATGCAAAATCACTTCATTAATGTGCCATGTCTTTTTCACCCAATAGGCTTCCAGTTTACGTTCCAGCAGCTGTGGCCTCTTTCCCCAATGAGTTGATGCACACCCCAAAATTGTGGGTGACACAGAAATACCGTAGGCTCAAGACTTACACTCCTATGGCCCGTGGGGGCCATTTTGCTGCTATGGAGGAGCCACAGTTACTGGCAGAGGATGTTCAGAACTTTGTCAAGATTGTAGAGAAGAGAAAGAAGAAATGAATAATTCTATGTCATCTTCATGGGACTCTCACAAATGCATCTAAACAGTGATGACCATGAAGTAAAACACAACCCTTGGACCGCAACAAACTGGGTCATAATGAACAAGTGTATTACATTTATTTTTAGATAATAGTGCTGTTTAATGCTAGGCATATACTAAAACTTATGTGCCTTCGTTTTATTGTAATTAAATGATTATATATTGACAGGAGCTTGTTTTTGATATATTTCAGTGTGATTATATCAGAATATGCTGAGGTGTTTTAACTGTTTGAATAGGACCACAAGATCAATATAATTATGATAAGAAACCATATGAAAATACTTTATCCTTTATTAAAGCACTTTTTAAGCACAATTACTGAATCCTAGTGATATGTGTCAATGACTGCAATCACAAAAGACAGTCAGGAAGACATTTTTATTGTTATCAAGACAAATTTTATATATCACTTTCTCATTACAAACAGTTCATCAAGAGGAAAAATGGGTGTTCATGATTCAAAGTAATGTCCACTAGAGTGGCTGTCAGTTTCTCTATTTTGCATTCATCTATTTAAATAAAATTATCATCGCTATAGACGCTCTGCAGGCCAAAGCAACTGCCTCTTTTACACATAATGGAAAGTTCTTGGTGAGAACTTTCACGACCAATCAAATAAAGAGACACTAAGTGAAGGCACGCCCAAAGCAATGAAGCTGGTCAGACTCCATTGCTTATGGTATTCTGGAATGCATATTTGGAAAAATTAAATAGGAAAACTTTCATAAAAATAAATATTCTCATAATATTTATACAAACATAAATATTATGTATTTAAATATTTATTTTGCACTAACAAGTGTTGTGCTTTCCATATAAAATGTGCTTTTAAAAATGTCATAAAAAACAGTTCTCACAGTAGAGCTCAGTGTTTTTTTTTCTCCGCATAGGCACCCCAAGGTAGATTCTCTTAGGGTTACACAGTTTTAGATTGTAGGACAGCATTATTTATAATAGGTCAGTTGTAGGCAGATTTAAAATGTGCTTGTGGTGATTTATTCCTTCTTTCATCGCACGAAGGGGAAATGCATTCTGAATTAAGACACTCTTGAGGAGATAAACAATAGAACAATTCAGATGCATTATTCAGTCTGTAAATTCAAGTGCTCTATACTATTAAAAGTTCCGGTGTTTTAAAGCATTTTACACACATAATTCAAGTAATTTCAGGTATGACAGATGGCAGCTCTTCACGCAATTGATCCAGTTTTGCATACTACATTATGACATTAAAAATGTTAAAAACAATATATTTTACACAATGAATATAATAACAGAACAAAAGAAAATAAAGTTGTGTACATTCTACAATAAAGGGATCATCTGTATTGGACAATGTGATTGGAATGCTGTGATTGGAACTATTAAATGTCAAACTAATTTATTATTTCCATACCTGAAATAAATGTAATTTTAAATCTAAAAGACTGAACTGGATGGATTAAAAATAGTGTCATTGTTTATTAAAGAATGACTGAAAACACATCTACGGAGCAGATGTTTGAAAACATCTAGGCTAGGCTAAAAAATTGACGTCATAATTAATCGCTATCAATATATTTCTAAAGGCGTGAAGATCTTAAGAAATGTAGAGTGGCCATCACTCAACTAACCCTTGGGGCTGTTAATTCACACAGGACGCGTACTTGCGTTTGAAAACAAAGGATTGCAATGGAATGTAAAGATGCGTTTAAAAGGTTTGTTTAGCTTGAAATAAAATATGGCGTTCATCGCACAATATGCTGAAAAAGCTGGACACAAAGTATTTTTTAAACATCTTTAAAACAGCAAGACAGATCATTATGGAATCGAACTGAATACTAGATGCGCGAGAAACAGCACAACAATAAAAGAAGTCCGTGTTTCTTGCATTTACAAAACCAAGACACAATTCTATGAAATGGAAAGAACGCAGAGTTTCAATAGGTGTTTTGGGTAACGCATTACGAGTAACTCGAGTTACGTAATCAGATTATATCTGAGTTACTTTTTCAAATAAGTAACGCAATTTACTTTGTTTTCCCATTTATTTGAGTGACACCTCTCCTGAACCTATGTTGAGAGAAATCTGGAGTGAGGAGAGGTGTTGTGTGCGCTGTGTAAACATGATGGTTATTGTAGTTTTAGACTAAATGTGAGAATGCTTGCACAAAAACAAATTCAGTATTCCTCGAAATGAATAAAAGTCAGTCTCTGTGGCGAGCAGGGCGGGCGAGAGCCGTGAGGGAACGCCGCGAGGCCGGTGACTCGAGTGATAATGAGCTCCACCTGTGAGGCACACCGGCCTTGAGTCTCTCACGGAGGAGCTCCGGAAGCATAAAAGGAGGAGCAACGACAGTGAAGGACGAGAGAGGACCAGGCCTGGATATTATTTTATGTTTTATTATGTTTGTGTAGCATTACTTTAGTTTTGTATTTGTTTATTTTGAATTAAAGTTATGTTTAACGTTCGCCGGTTCCTGCCTTCTTCTTCCTTATCTACGAACTTTGTTACAGTCTCTTACACTGATGACGTTGTAAACACAGTGCAGCCCTTCCGGGTTCTATGTCGGAATGCCAGATCGTTATTAGCCAGCTCCTGCATCAGCAGCACACGCATGCGTTGTGATGCTCACTTGTACCGCGTCAGCCAATACTGAGCCGGCGTTCTGACGTAGAACCCGGAAGTGCTGCGCTGTGTTTACATCAACAGTGTAGGAGACTGACAGGGAAGAGAATAAATTGTTGAATTAAGTTATTTTTGTTTTGTTTTTGCTAGGGCTGGGCGATATATCGCATGAGATTTTCACGCGCATTTCGTCAGTAAAGCCGGTTCCCTGATTACCGCTAAATCGTCATCACCTACTTTCAAATGGAGCGGCATTTAATAGACAGAGCCGTAGTTTACTGACAAGCTATGCAATATCGCATTCATTATCGAAGGAGATTCATCTGCGTTATGAACGCGATATTGCATAGCTTGTCAGTGATCTACGGCTCTGTCTATTAAATGCCGCTCCATTTGAAAGCAGGTGATGGCGATTTAGCGTTTATCAGGGAACCGGCTTTACTGACGAAATGCGCGTGACAATCTCATGCGATATATCGCCCAGCCCTAGTTTTTGCGCACAAAAAGTATTCTCGTTGCTTCGTTACATTAAGTTTGAACCACTGTAGTCACATAGACTATTTTAACAATGTCTTTAGTACCTTTCTGGGCCTTGAAATTGGCTATGACATAGCTGTCTATAGGGAGGTCAGAAGCTCACGGATTTCGTCAAAAATATTTTAATTTGTGTATGAAGATGAACGGGTGTGGAACGGCATGAGTAATCAATAACAAAAATTTCATTTTTGGGTGAAATAACCCTTGAAGGGCAAAAACGCATTCTGTGTGAACCGACTTATGATTCCACAAGACGAACATGATTCCACGTAGGATGATTCTTTGGAGACAAATGTAAAACTGAAACCTGTCACCAGACCAAAATGAGACACCCACAATGAACAAACAAACAAAAACAAAACTCCAACGGATGCGAGACTTTAACAAACTGTCGACCCAGAGCGCATAACCTGAAAATATAACCGACTACTTGTGTTTGTGAGATTGTGACAGGTTCAGAGAAAGCTCTCATTCCAGTCATAGGCACAATACAAGGATCTAGGAAATCTAACAGCAACTACAAATGGTATGGCTTAGACTGAGGTTTGAATTTGAACTAGACAGCAAAGCACAGAAAATGCCACTATAACATCAAAAACGAATCAAATTGGTTGCAAAGAACTCGAGTGCAACCATATCAGTTCATATGCTAAAACTGATAATTATGGTCAGTAACCAGCACTGTAGTTTCAATTCTATGCAGTTAGTCTTCATAGTACCCTTGATACTATAACAAGCATCTTTACTTCTATATCTAGATCAAATATGTGAATATTATAACTTTTAAAGAACATTTCTAAACATGACCGTTTCCTAAATAATCATCTATACCAAAATAATATGCAATCTATGCAAATATAAGCATTTTTTGAGATGTTAAAGTATAGTTAGCCAGGCTCTCTCAATGCAAAGCATCATGGGAATGCAATAGTGGGGAGTCCAGATGCTTAAAAACCATCCTATCAGAGTGGGCCATGCTCCATTTGGGTTAGACTATGAAACGACAAACTAAAGAAGCAATCCAGTCACAAAAATACATCATACATTCATATGAGGAGGCACTTGTCACAAACAATGGGCTTCAAAGAGGTAACTACAGATTAAACATGCATTAGATTCATTATATCTATCACAATATGGCACTTCTCCACTGCAGATGACACGATGAAAGTTCACTACATTTACATTTTTCGATACTATCCATTCTTCATTCGCTGTAAACGTTTTACTCGGTTTAGTGACCACATCGACTGTAGCGCTTTCAAAGGCAAACAGAATGGAAAGGCGAATGGTAGTGAACTTTGGACGAAACTAAATCTTTGGGAGAGAAAAGCCCCGACACTTGAATGGCAGTGACATTAAACAATGAAATATTTGTGCAAACCGCGGTCTTTGTCATGATCAACCATCCATCTTAAACCTGCCGTTCAGCTTGTTCTTTGATTTGTGCGTGTGCGCATATCATGACCCGGCAATATAAGTAATCTACATAAGTAATCTTAAAATTAAATTTAGGACATTTAAACTAAAAGATTTAGCTGTGTCACATTAGCTCAGCACATCTCAATTTGTTTAACAGTGTCTCAAACACAATACGATTTTTATGACAGACCACTGACATCATAAAGTATCACATATAAACAGGACAACCCCTCACCTCCATCGCTGGCAGTTCAGGGCACAGCGTATCAGTTTTGCAGAGGGCCCATGACACAAACCACAGCTTATGGACTTAGGGTTCTTACCCAATGTAACAGGAGGGAACAGTGATATTTTGTGATTTTGACATCTTAACAGATGTTTTCCTCCTTAAGCCTGAGGGAAACTAAGTGTCCCTTAGGTCTGTCATAGTGTGGGAGATTTCACAAGGCTGTTTCCTGTACCGTATGGGCCAGGTTACAAGTTGGCTGGGCGGTTATCTGTACTCCCTCCTCTTCCCTGATCTTGTCTTCCTCTTTAGTGCAGGCAACACCGTTGATCTCTTTCTGGGCCATCTGGTAAGGCTGGTGGTCCAGAACTTCGGACTATAGCATAGAAACTGACATAAATAACCATTCATAATGAAAGTAGGAATGGTGTAAATGCAACTGGATATTGTTTAAGTGATGTCAACTAAGTATACTAGTGAGTTACCTTGTCTTCCAGTGGGGTTACACAGCATAGTTTCTCCTTGTACCGTTGGGGCAGAAAGAATAGTAAATTGCCAAGCACAGGGTAAATCGTACCTGGGTTTAAGTCCTTTTCCTTCCATGGCCCTGAGTGGACACAAAGCACAATATATTCATTATTATTTATTTATTTATTTGCAGCATAATAATCAGTGTTTGTGTTGTAAACTAAAACGAAAACTATTAAAGAATGTGTTCGGTAACTGAAATAAAATAAAATATAAATATTAGATAAAAACTTAAATGCTAAAAAAACTAAAAATGTTGTCTTGCAAATGAACAAATAAAAAAAAAATGAAATAATAATAATGACCAAAAAGGAAAGAAAAAGAAAAATGTAGCATAGCACATAGTAAAATTAATGAAACTTAAGCTACAATAAAAACTGAAAATATAAAAATAAAAGATTATTCAAAATTGTAATAAATGCTAAACTAGTATATAAATAATACAACAATACTACTGCTAATAGTGTCATTCTAGACCAGAGGTTTTCAAACTTTTTAGCACTACCACCTTATATAATGATAGTTGTGAGGAACACCTTTACTAAAATATAAGGCATCTATATATTTTTATGTGGTCATTTTTCTTTATTTTATGTGCAAAAACAGTAATGGTTCCAAAAATAAATGGATTAGCTTTATATCATTGCACTAAGCAAAAATAAACTGGAATATAATTTGGAAAAATCTGGAATATATTTACTTTGTATACATTTAACATTGTATCTACCCAATATTAGAACAAAAGAGTAACAATTTCAAGTTGAAGTGTTTAGAAAAACACTTTACCTGTCAGAAAGCTGACCAGTAGTCCCACCACCACAACCGTAGTAGAATTATGAGCACTGTACCACATGTATGATAAAGAGTACAGAGCCTGAACTCCAGTAGGCCTGAAAAGACAAAAAGACAAAATAAATGTGCTGGTTTAGTCTGCAATATAACTTTCATTTTGAAAAGGCTTTATGAATTGTAATCAGGGGCCAACTGCACTATGCCATAATGTTAAAGTTGGCATGAAACGGAAGTTACGATAGTCTTTTCATACCTATTGTGAGATATATATATATATATATATATATATATATATATATATATATATATATATATATATATATATATAATATATAAATGGCTTCTCAAAGAAGAAAAAAAATGTGGGGCAGGACTTGATTTTATCCATTTGATTGGATGGTAAGATCTTTATGGTTTGCTATTGCTGTGATGTCATGTGAGTGACAGTTTGTCCCACCCTTGTGTGAGTAAACATGTCATCAGACTTGAAAAAAGTTATGAGATGATTAACCTGTATGAACAGTTTATGCAACTGGCCACAGAAGCTAAAATAATCAATTTTTTAATTGGTCTAAAGTAATCAAGCTGGAAATGGATTCTTAAGCACCATTACTTTCTTATAAACACACACCTGGGTTTAGTTGTGATGAGCGTCGTCATGACAGCTGTTGTCATGTTTCCTACATCAGGTATGATGGTGGCATTTATCACAGGTGGTGCAGATGTAGCCATTCGTGAAACAAAGCTGCCGATACCGATCCAGAAAGCCATGACCAGCCCTGATGCCAGTCCAACCAGAGCACCCTGGAACACAGTTAAACTTTCATAAAATTTCACAATAATACCATTTACTGCATTTTTTATCAAATAAATACAGCATTGATGAGTATAAAAATCTTATAGACCACAAACATTTGAACAGCTGTGTGCTTTTTGACTTACAGTGGAATTGGCCCAAGGGAAAAACATGCCAAGACAAAAAACGCCAAGAAGAGGTCCTCCCACCATCCCAAATATACTGAGTGCCGCCTAAAGGTGTTAACAGAGGGGGGGGGGGGATCACATAAAGATTATATTAACTATATGATCACATTTTATTAAATTACACCTCAAATTTACTTGTATTTATCCTATTATTATAACCATGTTTGATAATCATGGAGCTCACCTGCAGCACAGAGCCCATTAAGGATGCAAGGTACGCCATGGCTAGGCACACAAGCCCATAGCCAATAGCTGTGGGAGAATATAATCACACAAAAAAATAAATAAATCACATGATCCCAGGATGAGCTTTCAGTTTAGTAATGTACAATATCTTGTTAATATCACTGTACTAGATCCAGGAACATAGGGAAAGGAGATGGACCACACATATAAAAAAAATTAATGCATGAAATCAAAAGCTATGCCTATCAGATAAAAAATTCCTTTACCCAACATTTTTGATAACAGGGTGGCACGAGCCTCCGTCATGACAGGGACATGTGGTTTAATCAGGTCCTCCATGGTAACCGTTGCCAGGGAGTTGAAAGCAGATGAGATAGTGCTATAAGATAAAAGCAAACACTGTTTAAAGAATGAAAATGAAAATGAAATTTCCAAAGAAATTTGTTTTAAGATTATGCCAGTCGAATTGTTTCACAAAATATACCTGAGAGCTCCACTAAACAGGCAGGCAACAAACAGTCCTGGTAAACCAGGAAGATCTCTTAACACATCCATTACAAAGTACAGCACCATCTACAGAGAGAGAGAGGAGGAGAGTGACTTTCTCATAATCCCATTAATCAAATCAACATTCATTACTACTTAAAAGTTTGGGAACCTCTTTTCAAAAGATGTAATATAAGTCTAAGGTGTCCCCTGAACGTGTCTGTAAAGTTTCAGCTCAAAATACCCCATATAATTTTTTTAATTAATTTTTTTAACTGCCTATTTTGAGCCATTATTACATATGCACCGATTAAGCGTGCGGCTCCTTTAAACCTCCCGCTCCCCCGCCCCCACGAGCTCTCAACTGCCTTAAACAGCAAACACAAAGTTCACACAGCTAATATAACCCTCAGAATGGATCTTTACAAAGTGGTCATCATGCATACATCGATTCCTGTGAGCATAGTATTTATTTGGATGTTTGCATTTGATTCTGAATGAGTTTAAGGCTGTGCTCCGTGGCTAACGGGCTAATGCTACACTGTTGGAGAGATTTATAAAAGAATGAAGTTGTGTTTATGAATTATAAAGACTGCAAGTGTTTAAAAAAGAAAATAGCGATGGCACTCTTGTCTCCATGAATACAGTAAGAAACGATGGTAACTTTAACCACATTGAACAGTACATTAGCAACATGCTAACAAAACATTTAGAAAGAATATCACTAAATATCACTAAAAATATCATGATATCATGGATCATGTCAGTTATTATTGCTCCATCTGCCATTTTTTGCTATTGTTCTTGCTTGCTTACATAATCTGATGATTCTGCTGTGCACATCCAGACGTTTTGCCCTTGTCTAATGGCTTGAACATGGGCTGGCATATGCAAATATTAGGGGCGTACATATTAATGATCCCGACTGTTACGTCACAGTCGGTGTTATGTTGAAATTCACCTGTTTTTCTGAGTTTTTTTTAAACAAATTATATTTATATAAGGAGGAGGAAACAATGGAGTTTGAGACTCACTGTATGTCATTTCCATGTACTGAACTCTTGTTATTTAACTATGCCAAGGTAAATTTTTTTGATTCGATGGCACCTTTAATGACAGAGTGTTCATTTTCATTCTTTACATTGATCAAAAGTGACAGTAAAGACATTTATAATGTTACAAAACATATCTGTTTCAAATAAACTGCTGTTTATTTGCTGTTCCTTTGAACTGTGTACTCATTAAAGAGTAATGATAGGTAATTATGCAGAAAATTCAGCTTTAACACCACATTAATAAAACACATTTTAAAATAGAAAATAGATATTGACAGCATTACTGTTTTACTGTATTTTTGATCAAATAAATTCAGCCTTGGTGAGTATAAAAACATCTTTCAAAAATTGTTTTAAAAATCTTACTGACTCCAAACTTTTGTATAGTAGTGTATATTCAACAATGGTGTGCTGAATAACAATAAATTATAAACTTACACACAAGAGAATGATAAAGGGTATAACCAGGGCCTATAACAAACTTTTTGCCACACCTGCCAATGGCCGGTGACTTTTATTTTATTTATTTTTTACCAGCCATGAAACAGATTAATCCTTATTAAAGTTACAAAAGTTATTCAGTCAAGAGCAATGAGTGATTGTTCTTTGTCTTTTGTTGTTTGATTAACATTAAAAACACAGACAACAGCTGGAATATTAGGCTGCTGTCACTTTAAGAGCTAACGAATTGATCCAATATACCTTTAGAGATTCGTTTTATTTCTTGTGCACTTGAGACATAACTGACTATGTTTACGAGGATACTTGCCTCTATGAATATTTCTGTTCAAGCACAAGAAGACATGAAAGAATGCTCAATTCATTATTCGCGCACTGTCTGAGGTGCAGATTTTTGGATGCACGTTTTGGATTGCGCACAGAAAACTTCCCGCAATGTGCACGAGTAATGAATTGAGTTCCCTTTCGCGTCTTCTTGAATATTTAAATTGGCAAGGCTTAAACTTTCGTGACTGGCCAATCAACTGTCCCGAGCATCAATCACGTTTGTTCACGTTCATGTTCTCACAACACTGCATAGTTAGAATTCATAAAAATGTTACCGACCAACTGGCAAATTAGACCGTTTCATATAGGCTACTCACCAACACAGATTTTTCCTCGCATTTGGCACTTGGCGAGTGTTAATTTTAGGACCTGGGTATAACACTTTTAAGAAAAAAATCAAAAAATTGTTGCATAAGTGTTGCATAACAAAAAAAAAAGAATTTCCGACCTGGTCATTTGTTTTGACGTAGCCCTTATCCAGGGGGCTCTCCTCCCCATATCGAGCAAACATAACAAGACCCATTAAGCAGCCCAATGTGAGCACGATCTGTTGGCATGGAAACACAGCATAGCAGGACCTGGAGAACAAAACACCCCCAAAAACACTTCAAAATGTACTGGCCACTTTATGATATCAAATATTAACCACCAAAACACACATAATAATAAAACATGTCACTGCTCTGAAATCATAGAGTTTTGTTGCAGTAATTTAATATAACAAAAGTTTACAGTTTCAAGTTCTATTGACTTAACCAGAGTGCTGAGTTTTCTTACATGATGGCCTCTTTCTCTGTGCGGGAGCTGAGGTATCTCTGGACCTGAGCCTGATTCACTCCATACAGGGCCAGCATGAGGAAAATACCCCCCACTCCTAGAGTCCAAAACGTGTGCCTTTCTAAGGGATCAGGGTTCAGGCTGCCACAGGAGACCACAAAACAATGAATGTAAGCTTCAGTTTCAATTCTGGTATGTGGATCAGTGTTTGTTAGATAATCTTAAAGGAACAGTCGAGGTTGAGTAAATAATGACAAAACTGTAGTTTTTGGGTAAACTGTTCCTTCAAGTCAACTCATATCTGAAAGAAAATTATATAAAATCGCTTCACTCACTCAAGGCCTGAGATACGGCTGCCGTTTTGTGCTTTCCTCCATACTTCGGCGATGCCACCAGCTTGGTGGGTACCTACTACGATCACTGCCAGCTGCCCTGCAAACATCACGATTGTCTGGAACACGTCTGTCCAGATCACTGCTTTCAGTCCACCCTGGCACAGAGAAGAGAGGAACAGGTGAGTTATAATGTAGATTATGTTCAAAGGTTTGGGGTCGTAAGATTTTTTTAATGTCTTTGAATTAAGTCTTTTATGCTCATCAAGGCTGCATTTATTTGATCAAAAATACAGTAAAAGCAATCGTATTGTGGAAAAACTATTACAATTTAAAATAATTGTTTTCCATTTTTAATATATTCTAAAATGTCATTTATTCCAGTGATGGCAAAGCTGAATTTTCAGCATCATTGCTCCAGTCTTCAGTGTCATATGATCCTTCAGAAATCATTTTCATATGCTGATTTGGTGTTCAAGAATCATTACTTATTATCAATGTTGAAAACATTGCGTGGCTTCATATTTTTGTGAAAACCGCAATAATTTTTTTAATGGATTCTTTGATGAATAGGACAATATTTATTTGAAATAGAAATCTTGTGTAACATTATAAATTGATAAACTGATTACTTTTGATTCATTGAATGCCTCTCTAACTTACCAATGCTGTATAAAGTGTGCTCACCAATCCCATGGCTAGTACTGCCCCCCAAAGATCAAAACCTGTTACTGCGATCACAAACAAATTCAAAGAAACATAAGAAAAAACATTAAATAAACTACTGATTTGATATAGAGTAACATGCATTTCTTGTAGTGCATAAATTAAAAAAAAAATCAAATTTACCTGCATTTAGTGCAAGTGCGGGAGCATACAGAACAACTCCCATATAGATAACCTGCAGAAAAATACATAAATAGACAGATTTATGCTTGCTTTTCTGCAAACACACTAGATTGCTAACTTTTTTCTCTGAATTTCCCCATCTAGTAACTGATAGTTTTGAGAATCATTACACTTTATATCCACAACACTGAGTAAAATATTGTCCATCTCAAAGGGGGGTGTCAGAATAGACTTGTAGGTGGAAGTTCAAGTTTTTATACTGACAATAGGGTGTCTTTGTGCCTAGCAAAACTGGAGTAATGTTACTTTAGATTATTAGATAATACTCCTGCATGTTTTAATAACTTTTTGCACAGCCAGGTGCTGCACATAACTCACCATCTGAAAGATGAAGGTCACAGTGCCACATATCCGAACACTTTGACTAAAACGAAGCTCCAGATACTATAAAGAGGGAAAAGAATGCAATTTAATACAAATAGAAACATCATAGAGCAGTTCTAGGTTCAGTTGGAGGACTGCAATTTACAAAAATGACAAAATTACATTCAGTCAACATTAATAATGATAAGAAATGTTTCTTTAGCACCAAATCAGCATATTAGAATGATTTCTGAAGGATCATGTGACACTAAAGACTGGAGTTATAATGCTGAAAATTCAGCTTTGCCATCACCGGGACAAATTACATTATACAATATATTAAAATAGAAAATATTATTAAATTGTAATTATATTTCACTTTTGCATTTGTAATTATATTTCAATATTGCTGTTTTTACTGTATTTTTAATCAAATATATGCAGCCTTGGTGAGAGACTTCTTTAAGAAACATTAAAAAATCTTGCCCACCCCTGACTTTGGAACGGAAGTGCACATCTTATTTACTGTCATAAAACTGTATATTTGATCCTGGAATGCTTGATTTTGATTGGTCAGAATTCTGCTGTCAAATATTTTTGTAATAATGTTGGGGTTTATTTTGCTATGATGACTGATGGCCATTACAATTATACATTAAAAACAATTATACATACATTTTACTTTTTGCACCATTTCATGAAACACTGCAAGACAATTTTAATGAATATCAAAAGGTGTTTCCATGAACTTTCCAGTTGTTTAATGATTACTAGATAAGGATTTTTAAAAAAGACTAAATCACTAATGCTGACTGATTTGTGTTAAAAAAGAACCAATTCTGATTTCCAAACTGTGGCACAGACTCCAGTCTCTCAAACAAACAAATGCAGTGAATTTCTAAAGTGTTACCTCGTAGGCGCTGCTAAGGCGGAGCCGATAGAAAACCGGTATGAAAATGTGTGCAGGGATGAGCAGGCCCAGGAAGTAGGAGCAGCCCAGGAACCAGTACTGTGTGCCATGTGTGTAAATCTCAGATGGAGCACCCAGAATGGCCACCGCTGACTGAAAGGTGGCCAGCAGCGAAAGGGACACCGGAAGGCAGCGCATGCTGCGGTCGGCCAGCAGGAACTCCTGTGTGGTCCTCTGGCGACCGCCTGAGAAGGCATAGTAAAGGCCGATTCCAGTGGAGGCCACCAGCAGCACGGCAAAAATCACATAATCCACTGTGCTGAAGTGCATTTGAACAACGTCCCCCATGATGCCGTGAGGAGCACACAGAGCGATGTGGCCCCTGGGTGATCAGTGAAGGGTCTGTGGATAGTTAGTTGCCCATTGGGTCATCATGAAGGACTGCCGGTGGCGTGCTGTAAAAAATTAAAAGACTGTTTAGGCAAACATGCAAACAGAATATCCAAGTTATACTGATTGACTAAATTTACTGATGAAACGTTTTAAAAATGAACACTTTATTTTACAGTGTCTTTGTTACAAGTGTTACATGTAGTTACTATAGTAATTACTTTAAATTGTGCTTAATTACATGCAACTAACCAAAACACCCTAATCCTAAGTACATGTAGTTAATAATTATTATTACTCAGTACCTAAATGTATAATTACACTATAACATGCAAAAAGAAACATTTACACAATATATGCAAAATGGCTCAAAATACACACAATATATTTTAAATCACAATTATGTTGCACTCAAAAATAAATGCAAGCTTGCAGTCGATTATGAAGGGGCGGGGTTTCATGGGGTTAAATGATTGGAGAAGTCCAGCATATGTCTGTCGTTTTCACAGGAAGATCGACTTCTGATATTTTGATTAAAATTAAAATAGGTTGAATTTAGTTTTTTTTTACATTCATAAATCATCAAGCAATAAAAATTCTTCAAGATATCTTAATTTGAAAATGAAAAAAACGAAAATCACGCAAGATTGGAACGATAATCTTGTCACTGAAATTAGTGACAAAATGTTTTTTGATATTGTTACAATAACATAATGGCGAGAATTATGCATGTGAACTTATCTTATGTGTAAGTCAGCATGTGAAATACTGTTGCCAGTTTCTTTTATATATCAGTAGAATTTCTAGAAGTGCTGCTGCAAAGACAGAAATGTCACTAGAGTTAAAGCTGAAAGCACCGTTGGCTCACTCTCCACTTGATTGAAGCTCTAAATTGTGTTTTCTGAGCTGCTGGTAGGTGGCCTTAGGACACAGCATGGTTTTAGAAGTCCTATTCGACATAAACAAAGGTTGAATAAAAAACCCAGAAGACACTTCATCTATGCTAAAGATTAATCTGATTCTGATTGTTTTGTTTTTTTACATTTTTGCCACTTAAAACTTCCACATATGCAAGTATATAATTAAAATCATTTAAATCTATGCAGTCTCGTTCTCACTGTTCCATGAAGTTCCAGACACTGATCAAAACAAAATAATGAGTCTTAATGAGCCAAAAGAAATTATTCATTTCTATGTCTTATTAAAAAATAAACAAAAAAAACACCAGTTTATCAATCACACAACCCACTGGTCTTGTGAGGCACATCATGAGTCATCATGTGATTTAGAAATCTCTTTTTAATTTAATATTGTGCATAGGGCTTCTTGTCTATTCAAACCAGATTACACACAATTAGTATAACATATTCTGACATTCTTTAAGGTTCAAGCTTATTCACACAAACAAGTGCTGAATGCAAAAAGCACTGTGGTTTAGTGTTTTCAGTCCAGGAGTCAGACATGACTCACAGGGAATGAAAAAAAAATGTAATAGGTGATGCTGAGATGATGCTGATGAAATAGTAAGCCACACTATTCACACTATCTCATAGTTTTATTTCATCCAAGAATGTGAGCATTAATCTTACATGAACACAGATAAACTTGGGGTCAGTAAGTTTTTTTTTTTTTTTTACAGAAATTAAGCAAGAATGCATTACATAAAAGACAGTTAAGACATTTATATTACAAAATAATTCAAATAAATCCTGTTCTTTTGAACTTTCTTCATTAAAGAATCCTTATAAAAACTGCATCACTGTTTTCATAAAAATATTTAAACTATTTTTAACATTGATATTAATACTCTTTATTGAGCAGCAAATCAGAATATTAGAATGAATTCTGAAGAATCATGTGACACTGAAGACTGGAGTAATGATGCTTTCCTTTCACAGAAATAAAATAGAAAGTTATTTTAAATTTTAATAATATTTCACAGTATTACTGTACTGTATTTTTATAAATGCACCCTTGGTGAACACTCCCAATCAACCCCAATCTCCGGAAAAGTAGAGTAAACCTCAACAGTGATCAGAGGGAGAACTATTTCACTTTGTTGAATGTTTCCACTGTTTAAATTCATCTGCACATATTCAGTAGCAGGCAGGTTACACAGGATCCCATAAAAGGGTTAAAGGTCAAACATCATACTAAACTTTCTTGCAACTGTGTAAGTTTGCTAACTCATTTACTGACTACAAGTGCAAAATCTGTAAATTAGTTGCATACAATGGAGCCACAATCCTTTCTTGTCCAGTGGGAGAATGCGTCCTATAATGAGAAACCATGTGGTTCTAGTAAGCTGCAGGCAGGGGATGACAGAAAATATGGTATTTTTTCATTTTGAGGTAGAGCTGCACTATTCTGGATAAATTGAGATTTGTGATTTTTTTTATTTATTTTTTTTCAAATAGAGATCGCGATTCTCCCACAATTCTAAACAGACAAACTAAACTAAATAAAATGTAATTTACTAAAGGTTCTGATTTAAAAATGTTTAAAAAAACTATTAAAAAAAAGTCCATTTGAATGAATGTTTCAATGACTCACTCATTAAAGGTGCCCTAGAACTTCTTTTTAAAAATATGTAATATAAGTCTAAGGTGTCCCCTGAATGTGTCTGTGAAGTTTCAGCTCAAAATACCCCATAGATTTTTTTAAATTCATTTTTTAACTGCCTATTTTGGGGCATAATTAGAAATGAGCCGATTCAGGGTGTGTGGCCCTTTAAATCTCATGCTCCACGCCCCAAGAGCTCACGCTTGCATTAAACAACATAAAAAAAAGTTCAAACAGCTAATATAACCCTCAAAATTGATCTTTACAAAGTGTTCGTCATGCAGCATGTCTAATTGCATAAGTACAGTGTTTATTTGGATGTTTACATTTGATTCTGAATGAGTTTGAGGCTATACTCCATGGCTAACGGCTAATGCTACACTGTTGGAGAGATTTATAAAGAATGAAGTTGTGTTTATGAATTATACAGACTGCAAGTGTTTAAAAAAATGAAAATAGTGACAGCTCTTGTCTCCGTGAATATAGTAAGAAACGATGGTAACTTTAACCACATTTAACAGTACATTAGCAACATGCTAACGAAACATTTAGAAAGACAATCTACAAATATCACAAAAAATATCATGGATCATGTCAGTTATTATTGCTCCATCTGCCATTTTTCGCTGTTGTTCTTGCTTGCTTACCTAGTCTGATGATTCAGCTGTGCACATCCAGACATTTTGCCCTTGTCTAATGCCTTGAACATGGGCTGGCCTATGCAAATATTGGGGGTGTACACCCCGACGGTTACGTAACAGTCTGTGTTATGTTGAGATTCGCCTATTCTTCAGAGGTCTTCTAAACAAATGAGATTTATATAAGAAGGAGGAAACAATGGAGTTTGAGACTCACTGTATGTCATTTCCATGTACTGAACTCTTCTTTAACTATGCCAAGGTAAATTCAATTTTTGAATCTAGGGCACCTTTAATACTTCACTTGTTTCATTACTGGATGAGCGGTTTTGCGCAAATATCTTGAATGAATGATTCAATGACAAATTTGCCACTTGTCATCTGGTGGTGTAATAATGTAATTACTGCTATCATTAATTGAAGCACTAAGTTACTTCCAAATGGTAATTTGCTTTTTTGATCACTACTACATCAGTGTTTATCTGAACTATTAACTTTTATCCCAGTTCTTCTGTGATAACTTGAATATTTGTACACTCTAAAAAAAAAGGGTCTAATATGGACAAACCCAACTCTTGGTTTAAAATGTAATTAAAAATTTAACACAACGGTTGGGTTTGTCAATTTTTGACCCAAATTTGGGTTGAAACAACCAAGCATTTTTAGAGTGTAACACACACAACCATATAATGTTCAAAAGACTGTTTGCAAAGCTGTTTCAAATCTATACATGATAACTGCTTTCCATGGGTCAGCGACAGCCCGAACACAGATTTGAATGTTCAGGTGTGATTTTCTCAAAGGTTTAATAGAAAGGCAAATTGCAGTCATTTAGGAATAAGATGAGCAAATAGTAACAATAAAAAAGATCAGCATTGCTTTATTGTTTTATAGTCAGTTATTTACAGTATATCAAGCATAAAACTTAAGCAAGAGCTCAATTCAAGATTCATTTTGTGTGATCGAAGCTGTTGTGTTGGCTAGTTTGCTAAAAGATAAGTCATGTGTGGCATGATAAGAACATGAGTAAAAGACTCTGACCTAGAAGCTTTGCAACAACTCAGATAACAACACCACACAAGCGATGTTTGGGCTGGAATGGAGGGATTCACACTAATGTAATCTTTCTAATTTCTTATTTGAAAGGAAAGAAAGGAAAAAACAGTTCTTATCTGCTTAACAGTGAAGAAAATGCAAGGACACACAGGCCAAGATGTCAACCCTTCTTCCCCATCACAGTGGAAAATAGCATAGTTTTTTTAGTTCAATGCTTTAAAAAAACTAAATCTATGATGGATAAGAAATGAAATTTGATGTATCCAGGGCAAAAAAGGAACAATCCTGTATCCTTTTTATGGTCACGAGGCTTTTGATGATCAAACAGTGGGATAAAGGTGCCGCAAAGTGTCTGTCTGATTTTCCTTAGCCTCTATGATCAAGCCCTGCTCCTGCATTTGAACTATTAAACACCGTTTATGACTCATCAACAGCATCAACCCACTGTACAACACAGTGTGCCCTGATTCTGATGATTAAATAGTAAACATCAGCTGTTCCAACCATCCAATCAACTAACAAACCAACTGTCCCATTATTTGTGCTAGTTCAGCATGGGTGCCTCTAAAACTCAGTTTTATCTTATATAGGGCTGTTCATTTAATACATTCATTTAGTTGGATTAACTCAACATTAAATGCAATTTGGGTTAAATGCAACACTTTCTAGTACCAAAAGAGTAAATTTAGCCTGAAGTACAACTTTCAATTTTCAGCTCTAGTTACATGGCGAGGCTGTCAGTCAGGTCTATTTACATTATAACATTTTTTTTTTATTCTAATATTTTATATTATACTTTATTTTGATTTCCATAACAGTTTCTAATTTCATAATATAATAATATGTTCTAATATTACATGTCAGAAATTAATTCTCACACTGCCACCTGGAGGTACAAGTCATATATGCAGTACATCTCTAAAATCTAATCAATATTTCAAACTGAAAATAATAAGGATCAGCTAATCAGATCACTGATAGACATGGCCCTACAATTATATATATGAATACAAAAAAATAAACTATGATAATAATGACAATAAATAGAAATAAAACTAATACACAGCAACGTTAACATCAGTAATAATAATAAAGCAAAATTAATAAAAAATATATAATTTAATATAATTAATACTTAATCCTTAATAATATAATTAATAGAACACCTTTAGAGTCATACATAAAACCATAATAATCTCTAACTGAAATCAGAAAACAGGAAATAAAACAGGACAATGATATTCAATAGAACAAGTTCTGACATGAATTATAGTACTGGTGAAATCAAGTAAGTAAAAAGCTGTCACGCTACTTAAAATACCAAGCTCACAGCATGCTAGAGGGCCAACATGATTAACAATGCCTGAAAAGTCATTGTTTCGCCATCACCAGGATTAGCAACTTGAGAGAAATGGACTACATGTAAAATGCCAAGGCGATGAAAGGGAATGTTCTGTCATCATTTACTCTCACTTGTGTTGTTCAAAACCCATAAGACTTTAACTAACCCTGAAACCCAATGCTGTGTCTATAAGTACTTATTGACAAAGTGTTCAGACAAAAATAATTGGTTTCTGATTGCCAAATATTTGTGGAATATATCCACAGTTAACGTGTTGAATTACATTTCTGGTAACTTAAGTGAAACTGACTTCATGCGTCTACTAAAAAGGCCAGCTGGTTAAAAGAAATTGCAAAAGTAAAGTAAAGTTAGTTCTGAGAAAAGATATTTTGTTTACAGATGCCAAGGATCACTTTCCAGGACCCCCCTTCGCTATCCAATCCTGGCCCCCCTCGAACACTAATTACAATCCATGTTCTACCACTTCTAAATCAAGCAAAGACAAATAATGAGTAAAGAAGAATGTAACAAACACAGTTGTTCACAGTTGTTTCACTAAATAATAAATTATATTTTGGTTTGTTTTTCACCAAATCCTGGCCCTCAGAATACTTGGAAAATATACAGTCCTATTGGATCACTCTGTGATACTTTTGAATTTTTTTGTGTATTAATTTCCATTATAATCGATGAGCATGAACAGGACTTTTTTTTTAGTTTCTCATTTTGAGGTAGTGTTGACACTTGACACCCAGCCGGTTCTGAAATTTTAAAAATACCGATGCTTTCAGCGCTGTTGAGCGGATTCGTAAACACCTCTGATTGGCCATTGTGTTCACGCGCTCAACATATATGACTTTTGACGACACTATTTTGAGGTCTAAAAAAGAAACAAGGTCACATGGCATTAGAACAACACCAGGGTGAGTAAATATTGCAGTTTGCTCAGGTATGCACACATGCACTTTATGTAGTCTCTTGTGGTCTCCGTATAATGCTTGATTTTTTTTAGTTCTTATTTAACTCTTTTGTTTAGCCTATTTAATATAATTTAATTATGTAAAGTTTCGTTTTTTAAGTCTTGCATGCTGTGTTTGTCTTATGTAGCGCACCATGGTCCTGGAGGAACACCGTTTTGGATTCCTGTGCACAGGCTGTATAGAGCTGAAACCACAAAAAATGCTGCTCTGACTCACTAAGGACTGAATTGTCATTTTTGGATGACCTATCCCTACTTCTCCATCCAACAAAACATTAATTGGGGCTGTATATTTTTTTTTTACAACAGCTTGTGCAACCTGATGTTCTAAAACAATGTGGCGGATTTGGTTGCATTAACTTTACTGTTTAAAGATCAAGATCAGATCATATAACATGTGATAAATAAATCCAAGCACTTCGCCATAATGACAGGCAGCCACTGGCGCTTTGATACATAATGACAAATTAATGTCCTGGCCACTTTTTAAAATTATATTAAAGGCATATAATTGTTTCTCACAAGTTCACACAATGTATTTCAAAATAAAATACAATCTGGATTCTAGCTAAATAATATGGGTCTGAAATGTATTATCTTACAGATACAGTATAGCTATATAAATATTCACATGAAAACAGTTCTACAACACTGACATGTCGCGCGACACCATGACATTTCCCTATAAGATTTAATGGCGGGATACAACACTTTTTAAAATTATAATCTAATCAAAACATAACAAAAACGACATTTGATGTACGTAACATCAGAGAAAATGGCGTTTAGTTAAATGAAAATTTAACTATTACAGGTCAATGTCTCTCAACCCACGCAAACAACAGAGCCACGAGCTCGAGAAGGAATAGATCGCCCGTGTGCTATTGAGAAACAGCGGATATAGACATTAGATTTCACAGTCAGATAAGTTACAGATTTAACCCGATGTAACGTAAAGCTACGAAAAGCTGTATTGCTTATTGCCATTACGCGTTTACTGTCGATGACTGTCCTTTACATGTAATCAATAGCTGCGGAAAATACCACGCTGCTGCCTAAAGGAAATGACATGCTGATGTAAAAGGGTAACACCATTTCGTCACGAGAAAACGCAATGTGCGCACACCAGTAAAACACATACAGTAATAAGTGTACACAGCAACACAAGTAAATAGAACTCTCCCATTATATTAAACGAAGCTGCCTACGCTGCAGCGCGCAATGTGCGCTTGTATTTTTAGACAGCGTTTTTCAGCGACTTTATCATTCATTCTGCTCAGCTATCATGTATTACCTTACCTCGGTCAGAGTTCATGCGATGAATAATGAGCAATGAATGGAGGAAGGTTTAAACCAGTGTCGGTTCAGACCACCCCTACTCTCCTTGACATCACGAGAAAGGTTGCAGCTCCATGTGCTCCTGACGTCACGCTGGGACAACGTCATCATGCTACCTCACTCACGACCAAAAATGAAACCCATAATTAAAGGGTTAGTTCACCCAAAAATTAAAATTAAAAATAAAATTCTGTCATATTACTCACCCTCATGCCGTTCCACACCTGTAAGGAACAACAATTAAGATATTTTCGTTGAAATCCGATGGCTCCGTGAGGCCTGCATAGCTAGCAAAGAAATTCCTCTCTCAAGATCCATTAAGGTACTAAAAACATATTTAAATCGGTTCATGTGAGTACAGTGGTTCAATAATAATATTATAAAGCGACAAGAATATTTTTGGTGCGCCAAAAAAAAACAAAATAACGACTTACATAGTGATGGCGTGATGGCCGATGTAAAAATACTGCTTCATGAAGCTTCGGAGCATTATGATTCTTTTGTGTCGAATCATGATTCGGATCGGATCGCGTATCAAACGCCAAACTGCAGAAATTACGTGAATTTGGCGCTCCGAACCGCTGATTCATGCTCCGAAGCTTCCTGAAGCAGTGTTTTGAAATCGGCCATCACTGAAGAAGTCATTATGGGGGGTTTTGGCACACCAAAAATATTCTCGTCGCTTTATAATATTAATTTTGAACCACTGTACTCACATGAACTGATTTAAATATGTTTTTAGTACATTAATGGATCTTGAGAGAGGAAATGTCATTGCTCCCTATGCCTTCACTGAGCCATCAGATTTCAACAAAAATATCTAAAAGGATTAGTCCACTTTTATTTTTTATTTTTTATTATTTTTTTTTATTTTTTTTGCTCTCTGTCGCTCTTCCTTTCGTCCTGTATGAGATTATCCATAATAAGTGATATGTGTATATGCTTGAAAATGTTCAAAATCCTCTAAAACAGTGGTTCCCAACCACATTCCTGGAGGCCCACCAACACTGCAGATTTTGCATGTCTCCTTTGTCTGACACATTCATTTTAGATCTTTGAACAAAGAGTATAGCACCCAAGATGCGACACTTTGATACTTTTTGGGTAACAACCACTAGATGGCGCTCTGGTAGCGTTCTGTGTCCTCGCGTCCTTCCGAGTTCGTTCCCATACGGTAAATTTTTTATTTTATTTTTTTCTGGCCAAAATATATTTTAAATATATGCTAAATATATGTTGTAACTGTGAAGCTCAAGAAAATATATTTTTGAAATCGAAAATATTTAATTTCAACATTCATTTACCAAAATATATTTCAGGGTCAAGAAAATATGAGGATGTTTTGAAAAGGAACCACAACAACCATGCAAAAACTACAAAACTGCTACTTTACATTAATTTTAAGGGAAACAATATGACACTTAATTTATGAAGTTTTAAATATGGATATTTTTCTTACAAAAACACATCCCTTCGCTTCAAAAGTTCTTTATTAACCATTTTGAGTCGTATGGATTCATTTTTTTATGGATGGATGCAGTTTTTCTGTCTTCAGAATTTGGCATTCACAACCATTATAAACCTTGGAGAACTAAGGATATTTTTAATTATATCTGGGATTGTGTTCATCTGAAATAAGACAGTCATATACACCTAGGATGGCTTGAGGGTGAGTAAATCATGGGATAATTTTTGGGTGAACTATCCCTTTAATTGGTTCTTGCATGTCAAGCAAACATGCTTGAGATTCTGTTTACCACAACTGATGTGTGAATAGATCAATGTTTATATGTGAATAAAAGCCTAATTCAAATAAAGCGATCGAGTCCCTTCATAAAATTTGGACTAAACCAATCAATTCATATGGATAAGTTTTACACTGCAATAGAAATGCTTTTCTTGCTTAGTATTTCTGTCTTGTTTCCAGTCCAAATATCTGACAATTCCTAAATTAAGGTAACAAGTACTAGTAGACAAGTAAAATGACATAAGATATTGTTTCATTTTCTAAAAAAAAAAAAACTAAATGAAGTGTTTATGCTTAAAACAAGCAATATTATTTGCCAATGGGGCAAGAAAAATAAACATTATAAAAGATTATTTTTCTTACCTAATTGGCAGATCATTTTGATTAAAAAAAAAATCTGAAATTTGTTTAAAGGTGCCCTAGAATTAAAAATTGAATTTAGCTTGGCATAGTTGAATAACAAGAGTTCAGTACATTGAAAAGACATACATTGAGTATTACAGGCGAATCTCAACATAACACTGACTGTTACGTAACAGTCTGGATCATTAATATGTACGCCCCCAATATTTGCATATGCCAGCCCATGATCGAGGCATTAGACAAGGGCAGCCAGTATTAACGTCTGGATCTGCACAGCTGAATCATCAGACTAGGTAAGCAAGCAATAACAACAGAGAAAAATGGCAGATGGAGCGATAATAACTGACATGATCCATGATATCATGATATTTTTAGTGATATTTGTAAACTGTCTTTCTAAATGTTTCGTTAGCGTGTTGCTAATGTAGGCTACTGTTGGTTAAAGTTACCATCGTTTCTTACTGTATTCACGGAGACAAGAGTGCCGTCGCTATTTTCATTTTTAAACACTTGCAGTCTGTATAATTCATAAACACATCTTCATTCTTTATAAATCTCTACAACAGTTTGTAATGTTAGCTTTAGCCACGGAGCGCTATCAAACTCATTCAGAATCAAATATAAACATCCAAATTAATACTATACTCACATGACCCGAAGCATGCATGCAGCATACATGACGAACATCTTGTAAAGGTCCATTTGAGGGTTATATTAGCTGTGTGAACTTTGTAAATGCAGTGTATTATAGAGTCGCGAGCTCAATGGGCAGGGAGCATGAGATTTAAAGGGCCAGCAGCCCCTGAATCGGTGCATAGTTAATGATGCCTCAAAATAGGCAGTTAAAAAATTTATTTAAAAAAATCTATGGGGTATTTTGAGCTGAAACTTCAGAGACACATTCAGGGGACACCTTAGACTTATATTACATCTTGTAAAAAAACATTCGATGGCACCTTTAAAGCATTTTTGTTTTAATGCATTTTGATTTAAGAATGTTTAGATATTTGGACTGGAAACAATACAAATATACATAAGAAAAGCATTTTTTGCAATGTATGTTCTTTTTATGAACTTTTTGAAGTGTCAAATTGATGGTTGCGTGGATGGTCAATAGAGGGACAGCAATCTCTTAAAGGTGCAGTAAGTGGTATTTGAACTACGCTGTTGGAAAAAAAAACACCGGTCTCTTCCCCTCACTTTTATATCTCTAACCTCGAAGACCGAAGCCTGTGTCCCTTTACCATATTAGGAACATCTCTTAGTGGCTGTAACTTTCCACACATTGTTAGCACAGACAATTTCTAACATCTATGTTAACACCATGTTAAACATTACCACTTAAGTCAACATCATACCATGTTCCATAAGCATCATATTTCACAAGAATACAGGTAAAAATCATATGAAAAATTAAAACTACCACAACATACTCACATGATAAGTGGGATCAAAGCAGTTTTCAGGCCTTCCCTCTTAGCATTCTCCAGTGCTGGAAAGCTTTTCTAATATAAACTCGGGTCCTAAAGTACTTGCCCAGGCGTAAACCTTCCAGTGATATTATTTTGAGATGTTTTGTATTGTGTCCCCTTTCTCGTTCTGGAGTTTTTCTTTTCTTTCTTATGTTCAAATCTCCCTCTTGCTTGTTCTCTTTCCTTGACCATCATATGTCCCCCTTTAAGGTTTTATTAAAATATGTTCAATTGTGTTTTGAAAATTAATTAGAGTCTTGCAGGTTAAGAGCAACATGAGTGTAAGTAATTGATTACTTTTCATTTTTGGGTGAACTAACCCTTTAAAATATAGCTGTGATTTTTGTCTCTTACAGTGGCAATCAAGAAGAGATTTGGGTATTGCAGTAAATTCTAAGCTGGGGGAGCTGAGACTGATTGAAAAAAAATATATATGTAATTTTATTTTTATTATTTTTTTATAGTTTAAATTGTGTTCTTTTCTTGATTTTATTCAAATGTTATATTTTCACATTTTAGACATCTAATAACGATTTTCTTTAAATGTTACACTTGTGAATGAATTTTCTTGGGCTGAAATCTATGGAGGGCAAAATATATTTTAAATGCTTTTGAAAAATATATTTTTCAAAAATTGGCCAAAAAATATATATTTTTAGAAAATATATTTTTTGGCCATTTTTTGTATACTTTGAAATATATTTTTTTACCGTATGGGATTCTTTCAAGGTTGTCAAAGTCAAAATCTATTTTATTGTCACATCACCACAGCACATGTGCCTTGGAGAGTGAAATTTTTGGGAGCGTGCTCCAAAGATTGCAGAAACAATTAACATATACCATACAGACATATGACCATACAGACTTCAACAGGTAAAAATGTGCAATATACACACAGTGTACTATTAGACATACTTACAGTTAGCACTACACTACACATTATACTCAATATGTAAATACATACAGTTAGCAATACACATTATAAACTATACACAGAAAGGACACCTTCTACATTATGTAGACATATATACACGTAAAAATATGCTAAGGTGCAACAGATGTACGTGAACTGGACACAAAAAATGTCATGGATGTGCATCGGACGGTATCCAGTAACAAGTAGCTTATTGTATTAAGTGCAGTGTGTATGTATAGTCCAGTGTTGGGCTGTTAAAGTTAAAGTACGTTGTGAGCATACCATTGTGGAGTGTGCTGTAAGGTGTATTAGTTTTGATTGTTCATTAGTCTGATAGCCTGAGGGAAAAAGCTATCCCTAAGTCGGCTAGTGCGGGCACGGATGCTGCGGAGACGTCTTCCTGAGGGCAGCAGAGAGAGCAGTCTGTGGGACGGGTGGCTGGAGTCGTTGATGATCCTCCAGGCTTTCCTTATACACCGCCTGGTGTAGATGTCCTGGAGGGAGGGGAGCTCACCTCCAACAATGTGGCTGGCAGTTCGCACAACCCTTTTCAGAGCTTTACGGTTGCCGGCAGTGTTGTTTCCGAACCAGGCAGTGATGCAGCCCGTCAGTATGCTCTCTATAGTGCAAATGTAGAATGATCTGAGGATGCTGGGGCTCATTCCAAACTTCCTCAGCCGTCTCAGGAAGAAGAGGCGTTGATGTGCCTTCTTCAGCACTGCCTCACTGATGTTAAAGCTGCTTACCCGCTCCACTTGCCTGGCAAGACCAGTCAATTGAGTTTCCTGATGACTTTATTTATGTCCTTAGCCTTTGGACCAGGATCTCCAATATCTTTCAGTAAAACTTGGTCTCTAGCAGCATGTCTTGGTACTGACAAATAGAACGGCAACAGGAAGTTGTTTGCCACCCTGAAGTTCTTTCTGGCAGAATAGATCTCATGGATAAGGTCCTCCAAACAGATGATCCCATATTGTCCTTGAGACACAAACAAAAGAAACCCATTCAGATTATATTTTATTTACATTTTTAACCCCTTAAGCCCTGAGGGTATTTTTTTTTTCTAAGTGACACACAAAAAAGTAACGCCAAAACTATAGCAAACTATGCCCAACTGCGTTCAGCACTCAGTTAGTGAGGTCTGATCTCGCTCTGACAACGGCAGTGATTTCTAGCACTCATTGAAGTATAAGCGCGAGACATCACAGCCGTTGTCAGAGCGCGATCAGACCTAACTAACCGAGTGCTGAACGCAGTCGGACATAGTGGTGTATTAGAGGCAAAAATATATATAAATACTGTTCGGTTTCTTGCACAAACCAATCGTTTCGTGTCTTAGGACATCAATGTGTTGTCACGAGCCGCAGGGTTTAATTTGGATTTGTCTATGCAAGATTTTTTCGACTCTTATTGATCGAGTTCCCATTCACTCACATTATTTGACTGACAGACGGCAACGGTTGGAGTTAAAAATCATCATTTGTGTTCTGCTGAAAAAAGAAAGTCAGATTCGCTGAAGATGCGCTGGGGGTAATCAGATAAACGTCAAATTTTCATTTTTGGGTGAACTATCCCTTTAATAACTCACCAAGATGCTGCTCTATGAGTGTATTGTCAGTCAGAGGAGTCTTTCTCTTTTTAATCCTTGTCTGACCTCTTTTTAATATGAGCTCACGGACAGATTTCAAGTTGGGATACCTGCTAAGAGATCACAACAATAAATCAAGCCAGTAAAAATCAATTAGAGAAATTTTCAGTATTATTTATAACAGTATCAGCATTTTCATGAGTTAAATAAAATATTTTTGTAATAAGAGAGGATAAAAACAACTTTGTGCATAACTTTTATACACTCCTGGTATAAAAAAAAAAATTAATTCAAGTGTCAACAAATTTGCGACAACTAAATGTGACATTTTTGACAAGGCAAACATGTCAGCCTCTGAGTAACGTGTTTTAAGCCACAAAATAAACTTTATTCCATAAAATAAGTATAATGAACTAATGAATCTCCAGTGATCAGTTATCACATCAGTCAAAAACTTGGGCTGGCTGTCGGTTGGAATATTAGAACTAAAAACATAACACACTCATAAGCATCAATCACTTCACTGAATATTTGCCGGCTAAGAAATAAATAGTTATTACCTTATGACCCATCTGTTTTCAAATCCACATTATTTGAATATCACAACATCAATGTCTGTCAAAAAAAAATTAATGTGCACAAAACTCTAGGGAGGACATGCATTACCTGGAAAACCCACACTAACTATTAAATCATCGCTTTTTGAGACGAGGGACAGATGTTGGCCTGAGCTGCTTCAATATGCTGTCAGATGATAACATACATATAGATTTGTTCTTCAAGGAACTGATTGGAATACTTCACACTGCATAGCGAAAATAAACACCAGTCTAACTGAAAAACTTTACCAGGTTAGTGAACACTGTTCAACATGTGTTTTTCTATTCTTGACTGATATTTTTTTCATAAATTTGGTGAACTGTGAAATGAGTGATCTAGAGATGAGTCCCTGTAGTCGTCCAATGTGACTCTCAAATGCTGATGTTATATTAATGTGGCCACAGGAAAATGATACTCAGGACCAACAAATATGAGTGAGGTTCGTATTTTATTCCTTACAATTTGTTAGGAGTTTCTATTCCTTTTTGTTTAGGTACGTGGGGTGGAAAACCCAGAACAAACCAAAATACAATGTCAGAATATCCTTACACAGCAAATTGTTCACCCCAAAATAAAGACAATATAAAATACAATTTGTCGTCTCTTCTTGTGTGCAATAATAAAGAACAATGTCAAAAATAAAACACCAGCAATAATAATACGGTAGTGGCACTCTATAAAGAAAACATAACATCTTAAAAATGCACAGACATTTAGACTACAATAACACTCACTAAATACACTTGAAATGACAGTGTGTATATTACTCACTTTTTCCTGTGTTTCTGATGTTACACACTAATATAACACTTCTTCCACGCGAACAGGCCTTGTCTGTATATGCAGTGCGGTAGCTCAGCCACACTCACATCCACGCAATCCTGCGTTAACATCCAACTCCCTATGGACATAAATCGACATTCGAGGCAATCTTCCAGTAAACAGCAATTATACACTTCCGTAAAAGCATTATACCCAAAGATCTGTACCTGGATGATATCAAATTACACTCGAACAGCAATCGCACACACATGCAGTGTAACTCTGTGACTTCCTCATCGCGCGAGTGCTCGCACATTCATACAGACGCGCGATGACGCCACCTGACATTTCTTAAAGGAACCTCTCATTATATTCTCCGCAGATATATACTTCACAAACATTAAATGTATTTAAACCCCCTTAACCATCACCTGGTTACATTCTTACCTGCGTCAGGGTAGGCGTCCTCGATTACTCATTCACAACCAGAGTACTTTTGATCTCTTTTACTGCTTCTCTAAACAGAACAGAACTCAAATCAGCTAATATCTGTGAAACTGCTGCTGGACTTATAGAGGCAAAGTCCAGGACAGACCTTGGCTCATGGTGCAAATTTGAATGCTGTCCAGCATTCGGCCTCCTACTACGTCGGCGTGGTGCAGCAACAGGACAAGTTAACACACTAGTAGCTGCATCCAGCCTTTCCTCAGTCTCCAAGGCCTCAGCAGGCTCTGATAAAACATCGACAAGAGCAGAATCAACCGATTTTCTGCTGAGCACCACATTGGGCGCATGCTCCCTACCCTGTTTGCCGACAGACTGGGTACTAAGATTTCTTATTGCAGGCGCACAAGATCTCTCCTCCCTTAAAATTACACCCTCCTCCAAATCCTCGGACTCTACTTCACCATGGGACTCAAACTTCTCCTCTCGTGCCTTTGGCATTCTCCTAGGAGTGGGAGTTGGATGATTCACACAGGGCCTGATATCAACTCTGTTAACTCTCCTTGCAGGCCCTCCTTCCAACGGCTCCACTGTGTAGGTGTTGTCCACAATCCCTACTACCCGATATACGATTGGCCCCCAGGCATCCTGTATTTTGTGACGGCCTACTGGTCTGTTCCTCAGGTACACCAACGCCCTGATCTCAATTTTTGGGCAATAGACTCTATCCTTGTCTAATGAAATACGCTCAGCAGCCTTTTGTTCGGAATATTCCCTTGCCCTGGCATGTGCATCATTCAGATGCCTTTGGTGGACCAACAGCCAGTCATGTTTCTGGTTTACAACTTGCTCTTGTCCCAGTAGGGAATCCACAGGCAGGTAAGGATCAACTCCAAACAATAAATAATATGGAGAATAACCAGTAGTTGCATGAGGCGTCGCATTATATGCGTAAATCAACTCTGGTAGGTATTCGGGCCATCGACGTTTCTTTTCAGGTGGCAGCGTTTTCAACAGGTCATGTAGCGTCCTGTTGAACCGCTCACACTGAGCGTTACCAGTGGGGTGGTATGGCGTGGTGCGGCTCTTTTTCACTCCATAAAGCTTACAAAGTTCAGCCACCACCTCACTCTCAAAATTACAGCCCTGATCAGAATGCAGACGTGTCGGAATACCATACTTCATGAACCACTCCCTAAGCAGCACCTTGGCAGTGGTGTCTGCTTTTTGATCTCGGGTAGGGAAGGCCTGAGTGAACTTTGTAAAGATGTCGGTGATTACCAGAACATTTTCCTGACTGTCGGATGCAGGTTCCAGGACCGTGAAGTCCACAGCGATTACCTCAAGAGGTCTAGAAGCCAGGAACGATTTCATGGGAGGGTGGACCCTTGGCTGCGGCAGCTTAGTCATCACACATCGCTGACAATCTTTTATCCACTTCTCCACATCATTGTGCATCCCTATCCAAAAGCACTTGCGCCTCAACAAGTGGATGGTACGCTCGATACCTTGGTGCCCCATTGAATTGTGCACATACTCCAGGACAGACTTCTTCAAGCTGAGAGGTAACAAGAACTGATAACATTCCCCATGTCTGACATCCTCAAAAACACAGTACAGTAGACCTTTGCGCTCCCTGATGCTGTTCCAATGCTTCAACATTGACCGAACAGGTTTTGGCAGAGCTTTTAGCTCCTTCCCATGAGGCCTTCTCTTTTGATCCCAAAACTTCTTGAACCCACTAAATACAAAGTCTTGCTGCTGGAAGCCAATTAATTCATCAGCTGAATAGCCTGGAAAGATGGGAGTATTTCCCTGACCCAGTCCGTTACCATCATCCAGGGAGTTTGACACTGCAGCTCGCATTTGCCTCACTTTACAGCTGTATATCCCAGCAGCCACAAGTGCATGGTCCAGTTCTGTGCCACGGTGAATCCAACCACAGACTGCCACACATCCATCATACTCTGCATCCTCCGAAGCCGGCTCAGGCTCCCCTGCGAACGGCTGTCTAGATAGTGTGTCAGCTACTGTGTTTCGATGCCCTGGACGATACTGGACATCGAAATCAAAGACGGACAACTGCGAAAGCCACCTTTGTGCAATCGCTCCAAACTTTGCTGTTTTCAAGTGGCACAAAGGATTATTGTCAGTTATCACAGTAAATTTGGACCCCAACAAATACCCCCGAAACTTCTCAACAATAGCCCACTTGAGAGCAAGGAGCTCAAGTTTCATGCTGCTGTAATTTCTATCATTTTTTTCCGCATCTCTCAGCCGTCTACTTGCAAAGGCAATGGCACGTTTCACATCTCCCTGTTGCTGATATAAAACGGCGACCAGTCCCTGACTGCTCGCATCTGTCTCCACAATGAAGGGTTTTGAATAGTCCGCCACCCCTAAGACAGGCGCATTAGTAAGCTTATCTTTGAGAGTGTCAAAAGCGATTTGACATTTTTCAGTCCACAGACTCCCCAAAAGGACATGAGTTCTGCTGGGGCTTTCAGTGGTCAGACATGAATTCACCACGTCATGAAGTGGGCCAGCTATCTTTGAGAACCCCTGAATAAACCGTCTGTAGTAACTACAGAGTCCAAGGAAGGATCTTAATTCCTTTACCGTAGATGGAACCGGCCACTGTTTTATAACTGCCACTTTCTGAGGGTCTGTGCCAATACCATCGGCCGATATCTGATGTCCCAGGAACACAACCTCTGACTGAAGAAAGTGACATTTTTCCAACTTTATCTTGAGACCAGTGTCCTGCAGCCTCCTTAGTACCGTTTCCAGCCTAACCAAGTGCTCCTGGAATGTTGAAGAATACACCAAGATATCATCTAGGTAGACTAACAGAATCTGGAAAACAAGATCATTCATGGTGGCCTGCATCAGTCTTTGGAAGGTTGCAGGTCCATTACAGACCCCGAACGGCATCCGCAAGAATTCATAGAGGCCAAAAGGGGTCGAGAAAGCCGTCTTGTGCCTGTCTCCTTCCGCCATGGCCACCTGATGATAGCCGCTTGCTAAATCAATTGTAGAGAAGTAACGCGCACCCCACAGAGCATCAAAGCTTTCATCAATTCGAGGTAAGGGAAAGGCATCTTTTTTGGTTTTCTGATTTAATTTACGATAATCTACACATAGCCTGATACTGCCGTCTGCTTTACGTACCAGCACAATTGGCGATGCGTAGGCACTATTACTTTCTCGTATGACTCCTTTCCTTACCAACCGTGATATGTGATCATTCACTTCTCTATACTGATTAGGAGGAACTCGACGATAAGGCAATGTGATCGGCTCGTCATCAGTTAAATGAATTTCATGTGTGATCTTGTTTGTATAGCCTAAGTCCTCATCCTCTAGGGCAAAGATGTCAATGTACTTCTTCAACAATGACCTGAGCTGAGCTTGCTCATACTCGCTTCCTCCTACATCAATCTTATCCAAGATTTCCTGCACACGGTCTCTGCTTTGCTCATCCTTCATATTTAAAGTCACCTGTTCAAGGTTTGCCGAAATCCGTTGAAATCTTACTTCACACTGCTGCGAGCTGTCCACGCATTCCACCACTGACAGGATACCCAGCCGGGTCCTGGGTGACAACCATACGTCTTCCTGAGAAAAAATTATAATTTTAACAGGTATGCACGGACAGTGGGAGTCAACGAGGGTGGGGATGACTACAAGACCTCCTGGCAATGGGGTACTAAGAGGTTCTAACAACATAGGACTTCCTTCCCCAACGCCCCTATTGAAGCCCGTCGCTTTAATCGTCACAACTGATTCCGCAGGTATGTGCTCTGTCCATTTTCCAGCTAGACGCACAATGGATTTTCTGTTCACAGTACATGTCTGTACTTTCTGGAAAACATGTCTCCAATCAGAATCTAATTTTCCTTCTAAGGTGGTATCAAATTCTGCCTGGACTAGCTGTCTACATCGGCTGATTATATTCATTCCTAGGATGCACGGCACTGTGTTTCCAGGGCTAGAAACGTCTTTGACCACTAGGAAGCCACAATCTGGCATCTTAATTCCCATGGCCTCCACCTCAAGCTCTAAGTAACCCAGGTAGGGTATGTCAAGCCCATTGGCCGCTGTGAGCTTTAGCCAACCAGCCATTGAGAGGATGTCGTCATCTTTACCACACAAGTGGTCTCTAAAAAAACTGCTCCGTTATTGTGCTCACCTGACTGCCTGTATCCAAGAGACCTTTAGTGGTGACACCACAAATTGAAAGCTCTACCACAGGACATGTACCCACAGCACGTTGCAACAACTGGTCACAGGTTGAAGGCGTATCTTTTGAGTCTGTCTGGCCCCCCCGAATTGCCCGACTCACAACAACCGGGGGTTCTCGTTTCCCTGCGGGCCAGAAGATGCAGATCTCATGGCTCTAGAGCTCTGTTTTTGTGGGCAATTCTTTGCTACATGTCCTGCGATTTGACACTTGAAACATATTGGTTGTCCATCCTCAGTGAATTTTGGCTGTGACCTAGGCCTAGAGGTCTCCACCCTTGTACTACCACCCCTTACAGCCAGATTTTTGACGGCTTGAGTCAGTTCACTAATTGCTTTGCCTTGTTTGGCTACCACTTCAAGAACATCCTCTAAGGTGACACTTCTTTTTTCTTTCACCTTGAGAATTGAACACTGTGTCAGGTTACTACTACAACGAGACTTAGTAGTTCTTGAACTCGCTGGGGGCTTTTCTACGAACCAAAGCTGTGCTTCATCTCGCACCTCTATCATCGTGCACCCAGGGTGGTCTCTCACAAATTTGCGGAGCTCTCTTCGCAGAGATGGATCGCTGACACCTTCAACAAATTGATCCCTCAATGCCACCGTTTCGTTCGCAATGGCACCAGGGGAACATTTCAAAACCAAGCTGAGGCCTTGTGACAGTGCATGAGAGAAGTCTCTTATGTTTTCCCCCTCTAGCTGTCTTCGGCTGTAAAAACTGTGCAGGAGCTGAGGTGTGCTGCGTTTGTCTCTAAACGCCTCCTTGAGGTACTCAAACAAATCGTCAACCCCATCATCAGTAACACTGCGAAGACGTACCTCTTCCAAGGCCGTGCCCCTTAACAGAGACATAACAAAATCATACTGATCTTGGTCAGACTGATGCCTAGCACACAGCATTATACACAAAGATCTGTACCTGGATGATATCAAATTACACTCGAACAGCAATCGCACACACATGCAGTGTAACTCTGTGACTTCCTCATCGCGCGAGTGCTCGCACATTCATACAGACGCGCGTGTTATAACAGAGACACCGGAGGCAGGAATAAAAGCAGTTAAGATGTTTATTGAGCAAACAGCAGAGCAAAACGGGTGGTGAATGAAGTGGTGGAAGATCTCAGAGGTGGAATGAGAGATAATACTGTCCTTGTTGTTGTTGCAGATGAATGAAGATGGAGACGCTGGAGAAGGTAGATGGAAACTCACACACACTGGCAGGTAGACACACGAGGAGACTGGAGACAATGGAGACGAAGGAGATGATGAGGCTGGGTAAGTATCGCTTTGGGAGTCCTTGAGGTAAGTTTACAACTGGTGTAACACAAACGAGACCGGACAGTGAGTGTGTGTGAGTGTGGGGTTTAAGTGCTGGTGTTGATGACTGATGTGATGAGCTTCAGGTGGCGGTGATTAGTACGCTGGTGATTGGGTGCGCGGGTACTGAAGTGAGGTGGAACCTGACGTGTCTGTGACAGCGCGATGACGCCACCTGACATTTCTTAAAGGAACCTCTCATTATATTCTCTGCAGATATATACTTCACAAACATTAAATGTATTTAAACCCCCTTAACCATCACCTGGTTACATTAAGGCTTATAATAGAAGTTTACGCTAGTTGCCAAAAGTCAGAGTCAATCTGCAGATTTTGGGCAGTTGGACTATTTCACAGAAAATTGCATAGTGTATGATGGGCATAAACTTTTTTGCTTTCAGACTATGAATCCATTTAGTCAGGAAGAAATAAATCCTGTTTGATATTTTGAGCTTGTAGAACACGTTTTCAAATGTTATGCATTTCCTAGAAACAAAATGTTTGTTTCTGTGCAAGTTTGTTGTATTCGGAATGACTTGAAAGTCTTGTAGTGTTTTACTTTGATCCTCATGATGTTTAGTCGTTTAGTGTTTATTCTGTAACCATTTAAAAAGTCAGGAAGTATATGTATAGTGTTTTGAAGTCGTCATGAAATCCAAATTGACAATTA